>NW_024067829.1:0-300000 GCF_009389715.1 Phoenix dactylifera | reverse complement strand
ATGTACTGGGTATCTTCACCACCTGTATATATCCACAAGTAGCAGAACTCAGAAGAGTAACTAGACAACATATATAAAAATTTTAACAGTATTAAAGATTGCTATTAAAATTTTTAACAGTACATTGTACATGTTTCACATCCTTGATTGTCTGTAACAACATTGATTTTATGCGAATCACCTATTTGAATGAATAAGTTATGGAAGGAAATTGTACACAGTAATGGAACTTCAAAAAAAAGATATAGAGAAACAATTCCAAATAAAATCCTACAACATAATCAAATCTTAGATAAAAGAAAACGTATCATAATATTCAATTTATGTGAAAATCAGCATCAGAAGAGATTAGGTCTAATTACGTACATTACTAAGAATAGTTTTTGTTTATACTTTTCCATTAAAACAACCATCCAGTAGGGATTAGTGTAATATTAAGAATAATTTCAGTTAACCATCACTTGATTTCTGTACAGTGGACTTCTATGAAACATGTTAACTTGGAAGTTACTTCCAGAAAGCAATCATACTTCTGGTGCACTGCAATTCTGCTCATCAATTAAATTTTTCAAAATTTGGCTTGAAATTAAGAGCATTCTTACATTGAAGTGTTTATATACTCGTGCACTTGGGTTCTAGTGCAGTTGATAGAAAGGCTTGATGTACCATCAGAATAATTAATTCAAGTATTTTTGTATTTTTCAAAATAACAGGCCCAAAATCAAAAATAAACTGCCTACATCATATTGCAGACAAATGAAAAGTACCACAAGATGCTTTGAAATTAAACTTGAAAAGAAATTCGTCGATGGCAATGATGTGGTTCTTCCACTGTTAAGGCAAGCAGCTGAGAGTATTAGATAAGAGCACAAAAGGGCTCTCTAATCTCATATGTTACTACAAATACAATTTGGATACTGATGCAGATACACCCCAAAAATAAAACCACCACTGTTGTAGAATAGGCACATTGTTGTCATACATAATACTCGATTACTGTCACTATAACATTATATGCTGAAAACCAAGGAAACACCTACACTAGCTATTTTTTGATGTAAAAGTTTGATGAAAGTTTTGTGCCATCACCTGTATTATCCTTATAACATGTCCATTAGAAAATGTCTTGGCAATTCTATGGAAGCTTCAAGGAAAAGAAAGTACCAGATTGCAAACATATCTTGTTAAATCTAGGAAAACTGACAAGTTGAGGATACACCACAGAATGAAGAAATAACTAAACAAAGAAGAAAAGACATACCAGAATGTACTTTCAGGCATATAATGCCACCCCCTCGCGCCCCAAAAAAACAAAAGAAGAAGAAGAAGAAGAAGACATACACTCCTATGCATGGAAATAAAAAAAAATGAATTCCGAATTTCATAATAGGCAAAACAAAGAGATTTTCTGGGGTAAAAAAGAAAAATTGAAAACATTAAATTGTTAGCAATTTGTGGAAAAGGCCAAGTCATGGGGTGCATAAAAAGTTAGACTATAGTAAATTAATGAGTTTGTAAAAAGACTTTAGTAATATTACTAATAGACCATGACTCTATATGTAAGTATAATTGAGTGTGAACCATCCCAGCTTTGGCAACTTTGCATGAGACAAAATTTTGCTCGACAGCATTCCAAGCTATGAGAAATAAATAAACTTACAAATATGATAGAACAATCACCCATAAAATCATCAATGATTTGTGTGGAGTGATTGAGTAAACCCCTAATTGATTTTGATGAGCTCAAAGCATTTGAGTATGTTTTATGTTGTTCTAATGAATTCAATCTAGTGTTTCAGGTAAATCTTTGTGAATTTCTGTCTAAGTACCTCGGGTTTTGGTTCAAGATATTTTGGTTAAGTATTGAACTCTATTTGAACCAAAGTCTGAATCACGAGTCGACTCCTGAACCTTGCGAGTCGACTCCTGCACACTTTGAGTTTCTGGCACAAGCTCGAGTCGACTCCGGGACTCTCCGAGTCGACTCCGACTGAGAACAGACAGAAAGACAGAACGATGATTTTTGGACCCTGTTAACGAGTCGACTCCAAAAGGTTGCGAGTCGACTCCGATGCTTGGCGAGTCGACTCCAGATGGTCCCGAGTCGACTCCAAAGGGTAACAGACAGAAAGACAGAACAATGAATTTTAGACCCTATTACCGAGTCGACTTCAGAAAGTTGCGAGTCGACTCCGATGCTTGGCGAGTCGACTCCCAGTTTGTCCGAGTCGACTCCCAGAGGAAAGCAGCCTGAAAGGCAGAGACTCAGTTTCGGAGACCCTGTGAACGAGTCGACTCCAAGTGTTTCAGAGTCGACCCCCAAGTTAGCCGAGTCGACTCCAACAAGGCCCGAGTCGACTCCGAGGCAGATCAGTTCAAAAGACAGAGAATCAGTTTTTGCGGTCTCTGAGAACGAGACGTCTCCTGAAGATCTCGAGTCGCCTCTCAAGTCAGCCGAGTCGACTCCAAGTAAACCCGAGTCGACTCGAGGAAGAAAAACAGAAAGTTGGATTTCTGAAATCCTGAGAACGAGCCGACCCCTAAGTGTCCGAGTCGTCTCCAGCTATTGGCGAGTCGACTCCAGTTTGGTCCGAGTCGACTCCAGGACGAGGCATGCACTTTAATTCAAATCTGGAACAGCGGGCGAGTCGTCTCCAGTAAAGCGCGAGTCGACTCCAGTAACAGCCGAGTCGACTCCAGATCGCACGAGTCGACTCCGATCCCAACGGATACATTGTCAAGATGTGCAGACGGAACAGAACGGCTCCAAATCACTCTCTAACGGCTAGTTTTCGAAAGGAACCATTTAAATAGCCTGAGTGAACAGTAGTAGACAACAAGAAAGCTAATCCATTTGAGCATTAAAGCATTTCAACCACCAAGAGCTTCAAAAGAGTGAATCCAAGAAAAAGAAAGAAGAAGTGCATTTAACTCAACCAAAAAGTGCTTCCTTTGCATTCAAGGCTCTACTACTGTCCTCCATCCTTCGGCACATTCAAGAGGAGACTCAGAAATCGAGAAGCCCCCACTTCTTCATCTAAAATCTGTTTGAGGGCTTCTAACTCAACTTTGTTTATATTGTCTCACACTTGCTTTTTAGAAGCTTTCTTGAGAACTTTTAAACTCTTGTTTTTCCTACTTGATTCAATCAGGGGATTGAATCAAGGATTGTAAGGTTTGTTGGTGAGCCAAAGATAAAACCAACGGTGTAAGGTTGTGATTGGTGAACCAGAAAAAACCAACTGGGTTTGATTGAACCCGGGAAAACAATCGAGTGGTTATAGTCGGTGAGCCTGTCAAAACCGACCGAGTTCGTTGTTACCTCGTGAAAACAACAAGTTAGGTTGTGAGCTTGTAAAACAACCGGCTGTAATCCTAGGGATTATAGTGAACTCCCAAGTGCGGCTTGGGGAGTGGACGTAGGAGTGAGAGTTGGCTCCGAACCACTATAAATCTTTCTGTGTTTGTATTGCATCTTGTCTCTCTCACTCTCTTTACTCATTGCATCTAGTGATCTAACTAATTCTCTGAGAATATATTTAGTTAATCACTAACCTTATTTTTAATTGATCAATATTTAATTAAAACCCCATTCACCCCCCCCCCCCCCCCTCTTGGGTTGTCTCCTTGGGCAACAATTTGCTAAGCCAACATGAATGAGAAAATAGATAGATAGATAGATAGATATGATATAACTTGAAACGAGCTAATGGTTCATAGGATAACTGTCGTAGAAAAGTAAGAAGGAATGTGGAAAAGCAGGCTTTAGGCAAGAGCACATTATTGAGATCATCTCTAAAGGTAAATCTGCAATAATAATCAAATGGGAGTAAATTAATTGGTTTTGCTGGAAGAAGGGGCTGGAACAGAGGAATTCCATCTCCTCTTGACCCTTCATTTCAGCTTCAAACGTTCTTCAGTCTATTAAAAATAGCATTTAACAAAGATTTGGGTCATGTAATTCCTTCAAAGCAGGTATGAAATTCTAAGTATGAGAATGACATGCCATTATCTTGCAGATGATTTAAGCCCATTAATCTAACTTGAAGTTGGTTGCATCTTTTATTTGTTTCCAGTTTTCACAAAATAGTTCGAACTTTGAAGTCAACACGCAAGTCAATGAATTATAAAATCCACAACCTTATGATCGCTTGTTAACTTCAAACAAAATCCCATTCTCAGATAACTTTGCCACTGGTTCCCGATTGATAGCTTCAACAAATGTCCAGTAGATGGCATTTTCGACAAATATTTATATATATATACACTCCTTAATTACATTTACATTGTCATGGTTCTTAATATACAAGTGAAATGGCATTTCTGTGCTTAGTGTTAAGCATGAAAAGAGTAACGAGGAATACATGAGAATAGATTATTCCCCCTGAAAACTAACCATTGTGACTCCAGCAGCGCTAGTAAACCAGCTGGGATCGAAACAGAACTGGACCGGAAGCAGCTCAGAAATGGAAGGGAGGGTCATATTATGAGTGGAACGGGAGATGTTGTTCGATATTTATTTTATAGAGGAAGTTACACCAAAGGAAACATATAAAACAAGATTAATCACAGACTCATAACAATAATATAATTCTAGAGTCATAAAATAAAAGAACAAAATACGTGAGAGAGACCTCGTCTTTGAAGAGATCTTGGTTGAAGACGTCTTCGAGAGACCAAGAGAAGATTAGTTTCGCAAGATCTCCTTCCCGTTTCTCACCCTTCGCCATGCCTTCCCCTTCTACTACCAACTCCTCTTTAAGTTATGGCGATAACAATGGGGTGTGGTTATTATATATTCTGAGGATCGTGGTATATATCTTTCGCACGAAAGGAAACGGATTCCCTCGAGCCCGGGGACCGTTGGATTATTCACTAATCGCTTTCAGATCTGTGCAGTGGATGATCCAACGGTCTCGGAGCTCCAGGGAAGGATTATCTTTCTTTGGCGCGAAGGATACAACCATGATCTGGTAGTGTGAACGGACGCTTGTGCGCAATGGGAATTATAGAAGCTTATGTGCGACGGCTGGAAAATTGGACCACAAGTCGGAAAAAGAATAGCCGGCTACATTATTATTATTATTATTATTATTATTATTATTATTTTGGTACAATGGTACTTTATGCTAGCCTAGCATGAACGCTACCCTCAGCATCAAAAAAAATAAGACGGCATAAAGATAAGGGGGCAGAATCGGACTCAGTCCATAGAACCTCTCCCGAATGGTGAGCAGCATAGGAGGCGACCCAGTCTGCAATCCTGTTCGCCTCCCAAAACATATTGGTAACCTGAATCGAACGGCAGACTACCACTAGCCTCTAGATATCCTTGAGTATAGGGTGGTCGTCTCCCTGGCGCTCGGCATCACAAATCCACTCGGTCACCATAGTAGAGTCTCCCTCCAGAATTGGGCAGTCTGCCCAAGGCTCCACCTCGCATAGGTGACTCCTTCTCATGTTGCCTTAAGTTCGGCTCTAATAGCCGTCATATCACAGGTGTGTCTTCCGCCTGCCGCCACAAGTCTGGAGTCATGATCCCAGATCACAAACCCAGTCCCTCCTTTATCTCCTCCTGCTGAGGCATTACCGTCAAAGTTCACCTTGAGGTGGCCAGTGGGTGGGGGTTCCCAAGAGACAAGAGTCACTCAGGACACTGTAGCAGCGAAGTGGGAACCCCAGATGTCCCTAGCCAGCTCCGGTCAATGATCTCAGTCGCGTGATGAATGGCCGTGTCCACCACGACGTTCGGAGGGGTTCTCCGATCCTCAAAGATGTGAGCATTCCAATCCAGCCAAATATGATATGCTATATAAACGCAGAAGATGCCTCTCTCCACGGTACCCGGTGAGCCTACCAATAGCCTCAAGTTGTCCAAAAGATCCTCCGCCGACTCCACATCCCGCAGAAAGAAAATGGGCGCCTGCTGTCAGGCTTTCGTAGCCCGAAAACATCCAAGCAGAGCATGGCTGATAATCTCCTTTGAGTCCATGCACTCCTCGTACATCGGGGTGACCCTGACTCTCCTGCTCGCCAAAACACCCTAAGTTGGTGGACACCCTAAGCCACCTTTCATAAGAATAGGGCCACTCAGGGGAGCACCTGCATCCTCCATATCTATCTGCCACTCAGGGGAGCCGACTACTTTTTGGAGCACTTCTTCGGAACACGAACAAGCTGTGTATATATTTTTTGCCATTTAACTAAGAAAGAAATTCTCCTGCATCCATGGGACTTTACTCTAAAATTCACTGTTTCCTCTTATTTCCTTAAGGACCAAGGAAAGCAAAAGAAAAGTCAAGCAGAAGTGGCAATGCTTTTGGAGAAAGGACTTGACCAACACACAAATATCGTCCTGCGATGGTTTTAATAAAGCCAATAATATACCTGGTCGGCTCCCTTAGTCGCTCCATCATGCAATCCTACGGATCTGGTCCTAACTCAATGGCAATTTATGGAGCCCACCCCAACACTTTTGGTCTTCCTTTTACTTTTGTTTAGCCTTAATGCATCATGCACATCATCACCTACATCCCATCCCATAGGAAAAATTATTGCATCCACTTCATTTAACGATTTTGATGTATTGAATTAGAAGAAATAGCATTTACTGTCTCTAGTTGTGTCCTAGCTTGTCTGAGAGCTAGATTTGCTTCAATTGCTTTTCTCTTACCCTCAGCTCTACTCAAGTTAGCTTCAGCTATTTCAATGCTTGCTGAGCTTCTTACGAATCATTGTCAGTACTCATCTCTACGTCATTTCTTAAAATGGTGATATCATTATTATCTATTCTAGTGAAATCACCCATCAGAGCCACCTTAATCATTGGTCGTTGAGGCGTATTCTCAAAAGATCTACATCTACAACCATGGCAATAGGGGCGTGGTTTGGTAATACGGCAATTTGGCCACTATTAGTAGATAAAATAATTTATTTCACTTCTAAATTCCAAATAATTCGATTACAAATTGGTACACAAAGATTTAAGGTCATTTCTTCAATTTGCTCTCTTCTAAGTTCGCATGCACGACTACACTGGTGCACACCATCAATGATATGATATGATATATATTGTGAAAATTTAATCAATCCTCTATAATCAACGAAAAGATGAAGCCACAAAGGGGTGCTCTATAATTTACCCTTTAATCAATCCATGATTGCATACAAACCCATAGGATGAGTTATTCTTTTTCTCATGCATGCATGTGTATGGGATCAATCTTCCTCAAGGGAAAGCTGGTCAAAGCGGCTAGAAATCTCTCCTAAATAGAGTAGAGCTTTGGTTGTAATGGTTTTGGTGAGGAAAGATACTTATTTGTTTATATTAATCCATGCTTGCATACAGGACACTAAGATCAATGCTGAAAGAACATGTCAGTTGCTAATAGGACGGAACATAAACTAATTATTTTGGATTGTCAAAATTCTGGACATGTTACATAGCATAGATCAGGGGCGATGATCAGGGGCGCGGTTGGAGCTGAGGGGCTCTTCAATTGGCGAAAATTTAACTTGATCGCAGCAGCTCAGTGGACCCGAACTTGGCAACTCTGAAAAAGATTTGGTGGGCCTGATGACAGTGATCCGTTTGCATAGAAGAAAGGGACCTGCAGGTTGTGAGCCTGATGGGGTTTGGGCCAAATGGAATGAAAGCTTGTTGTGATGGCAAGATGAAGGAAAAGGGCTTATTGGGCCCGTGAATTGAAGATATCACGCGGGCCTGTTGGACCTCTTGGCGGGAAAGGTGGCGGGTTGGCCTTCGGGCTTGTTGGGCCCGAAAGGAAGGAGTGTGGGAGGTAGGGCTGGAAGTGGGCCGGGCCGGGTTGGGCCAAACCCCTACCCAAGCCCGGCCCGAATTTTTTTTCCGGGCTTCGGGCCGGGCCGGAGCCCGAAAAATTTTTAAGGAACAAGGCCCGAGCCCGGCCCGAGCCCATTTGGGCCGGCCCAATTGGGCCCTAACCTGGGCCGGCCCGTTTGGGCCAGCCCGATCCCGAGCCCGGCCCGATCCCCAGCCCGGCCCGATCCCGAGCCCGGCCAGCCCGTTTGGGTCAGCTCCAATGTAGTTTAAAAGCTGCTCTAAATCCTACCAAACGAAAACAAAATGTGATTGGCAAAATACAAATGCATATAAAATATCAGATGCTTTATGCTTAAAAGCCGCACAAAGAAATGAAGAGAATATATCATACAATATGCAATTAGGAGTCACAAAGTCATAGCTGCCCTGTTTTATGTGCTTCTTTAACTTATTTTTCATATTTACACTTATTTTCATATTTACACAGCAGATAAGCATTCTTATGAAGCAGAGAGCTTATACCACCTGGGTTTCCAGTGCCTGGAATATGTCTGTTCGAGAAACCATTCCTGTTTAAACACATTTCAGATCATATCAGTAAATATTCATTGACAAGATCCCCAGAGAACAGTTTAGTCTTTATGTATATATCTCTTACCTACAACTTGCTGTTTTTCATTTACGATTGGTACCCTATGGATCTTCATCTTAAGCATCAAAGCTGCAGCATCTGCACGATATTGCAGCCAAGAAACAAGAGTATTTCCCAAATTTTATGGAATCACATACGCAATTATGTTCATAAAGAAAGAAGGTTCAGTTACAAACTTACCTAAAACTGTCTTGTCAGGTGACAGAGTGATGGCAGGAGAGGACATCACTTCACCAACCTTCGATTTCAACTGCTTAACCAATAATACCCTATCAGAAAATTGAGTAGAGGAAGAGGGATAGGAGAGGTAGGGAAATAAAAATTAACTTCTGATGAAAATTGTACCATCTTAGTACTGAACCATAAGTGCCACTTGGCCACCAGATTTTATTATGCATGAATCAGTTAGAAAGATGAAGCATATATGAAAATGTAATCTTGAAATACTCTTTTATCATGGAACCTTAATTGAATAAGAAAAAATATCAATTGATAGAATTCAGACGGCTTTGTAATCTGATGATATAGACTCAACTGAAGGAGCATAGTCATGAATATATGAACGTGAGCCTCCCAAGCGCAAAGGATATCGTAGAGGAACATCAAGGTACGATGCAATAAGCAATACAGCCTGCAAAGTAAGGAAGAAAATAAATAACAAGCCGACCCTGATATCTCTACCTGGCTACCTGCTTACCATGATAGCTCTACAAAGTGAGACTCTTGAGTGGTTCCATGGTTCATCATAAAGTCACTGAAGCAACCCAGCAATGCATAATAGTGCACTTACCTTTAAAGAACCACAAAGAAACAGTAGATATACGGATCAAAATTCAGCTTTATAATGTCATTCCCCTGAGTGGTTCCATATGCTGCTCTTGTAAACATACAAGCAAAAATGTCGACAAGCAAACAACCTATTCAACTTAAATCAAATATAAGATGGACCAAGTAGGCAATCAGACAGATCATTAACAAAATAGCATCTGATAGTTTGAAGATAACTTGCAAAAAAATTCATTCCATGCAACCAACTGCAACGATACAACTGAAACCAAACAAAAGGATTCCATCAAAAACAGGAGGATAAAAAAAATCATCGGCCTGAAGTCGTTGTTCCCTGCACAATAATATATTCATCATATCCATGTAATAGAGAAACCCCCTGAAGTCAGCTTCAAGCCTGCAGTTCAAAAACATACAACTCTCATAAAATTTTGCAACAAATAACCATGATCCACATGAAAATACTCCATCCACAAACATACTTCATACTTGATACTTTAGGTATGAACTAGATCTGATGAGGGTATCGTCATTCAGTTCTCCCAAATTGCCCACTCCAGGAGTCCAGGGTGTCGTCATCTACATTCAACGTTACAGAACTCGAGCAATTTGCAACTGTTAACACACAAATCAATCATAAATGTTTAAATTATAAGTACAATAAGCAAATAAAAAATATTAGATAAATTTAAAAGATTTATATACCTTCATCATATTGTTCACGAAGCCAATCTTGGGTACACACTAAGGCTTCTACGGTAGAAGGGCTCAAAGAGCTTCGATACTGATCCACAACTCTACCACCAGTGCTGAATGCTGACTCAGATGAAACAGTGGAGACTGGAATAGCTAGAACATCTCGAGCCATTCTTGATAGTATAGGATAGACTGCTGCATTGCTCTTCCACCAAGCCAAGATGTCAAACTCTTTATTCTCCAAATAAGGAAGTACATCATCATCCAAATAACTATCCAACTCGGATCTCTTAGGGCGTTTTGAAGAACTCTGACTTCTAAATTGAGCAAAGTCCATACCAAATTTTTTTTTGGAAGAAACTGAACTTATATCACCTTGTCCACCAAAATTAGATGTTCGCTCACTTGAACTCATAGAGGGGTGCATTCTTGTTGCATCTACATACTCATTATACAATTTAAAAAGACAAGCACGAATATCATCAATCTTTTTCTTGCACTCCTCCAACTCAAATGCCTTTTGATAACAAAATTCTACAAATATCAACTTTGATCTGGGATCCAAAATAGAAGCAATTACCAACAAATTATTGCACTGAGACCAATATTTGTTAAACTTCTTTAGCATCTCATTTGTTAATTGCTTCACTGTTTCATCAGTATCGATACTTTCATCCATCAACAAAGCCCTAATTCCCCAAACTTCTTTTAGGTATAAATTGGATGTGGGATACTTACAACCAGAAAATACTTTAGTGGCATCAAGAAAGGCTTCTAAAAATTTAAGAATTATAGAAGCCTTTTTCCATTCATCATTGGTGGGGCATACACATGAATGCTCAGTTGCATATCTAATAAGAGTATCTTTGTAACCAAGTGCATCATGCAACATTTCATAAGTAGAATTCCATCTTGTAGGAACATCCAAAGTGAGTCCTTTTCTAGCAGGAAGTCTCATATGCTGTAGAATTTCATTAAATGCTTGCATTCGAGATGGGGATGCAGAGACATATCTAACAATTTCTCTTATACATTCAATAGCTTCATGAATGATTTTCATTCCATCCTGAACCATAATATTTAATATATGTGCATAACATCTAATATGACTGTACTCCCCACTAAACAACATTGAAGCACAAAAGTGATCTCGGAGCCTTCTCATTACAGCATCATTTGTGCTGCAATTATCCAAAGTAATAGCACATATTTTATAATCCAATTCCCATTCAACAAGACATTTTTTTACAGCATCTTCAATTGCAAAGCTGGTGTGAGGGTATGGAAGTTTCTTGAAACTAATAATCTTCTTATGCAGAGTAAAGTTAGAATCAATATAATGTGCTGTGAAAGAAATGTAACCGATTTTCTGATTTGATGTCCAAATATCAGTAGTGAAACTAACTCGAGAACTTAGGTTCTTGAATACATCATGCAATTTTTTCCTCTCTTCTTGATACAAAGCCATACAATCATGTTTTACAGTCTTACGACCCATAATTTTGAATAATGGCTGAAGAGATCTCATAAAATCCAGAAAAACAGTGTGCTCAACAATACGAAATGGAAGCTCAGCACATATGATAAATTTTGCAAGAAATTTTCTACTCTCTTCTTGATTGAATTTGAAACACTTTATCGGATCTTTTGAACTTGGTAGTAAGAGCAACTGATTAGTCGAATTCTTTTGATACCTCTTGCAAACATTTTCAAGATGGCGTTTTAGATGACTCGTTCCTCCTTTAGTGCTCCCACTTAAAACTTTTTTACAATATTTGCACTTAGCTATTGACCCTTCAGAATTTTTTTCCTCGATAAAGTGATTCCATACCCAAGATCTTTTTTTAGAAGAATTGTCACAAATATTTTCAGCAGTATCTTCATTTCTATCATCCTCATTCCTTAAATCTTCAACAGTCTCATTTTCACCAACTTTAGAATGAGACATTAGTAAAAATAATCTGCCCAAATAACAAAATAAATATCACAAATTTAACCTATAGCATCAGATATGTACGAAAATTTAAAACTCTTGTTATTGACAAAGTTGGAGATATAGTCATGTCATTACTATCTCAATGAATCATCCCCTGTTTGTTACAGTCTTATAAACAGATGAGATATGAGCAGCTTCTGGAATGGAAGATATATTATTTAGTTCCTAGGCTTACAGGTTGTTAAGGTTGGAAAGATAACAAGGACTTTCTGAAACCTTCAAATCAGATAAAGAGAGGAGAAAATAAAGAGGAAAGGAATCAGCGAGACTATGGATCAGTGATCACTGATCAACAAATTAAGATTGAGTTCAGTGTGTCTGAGGCAAACAACAAGAAAAGCAAGCCAATAGCATCAGGCATTACACATCACACTTTTAATTACCTATTCAAAACCACAAACCTAATTAAAACCACAAACTTAGTAGAATTGTAGAAATAACAGTAAATGTCTAAAATGCACTAAACACAACTTGTGGATTTATGGCAGCACAACCACCTCAAAAGCACATGATCCTCTTATTTGTGATATTTGGCAGATGAAATGAGCTCTACTAACTTTTAAAGCCTCCCCCTTTTGTTTTCGAGAAGGGGAGCAAGCAATAGATTAGTAAAAAAATAATATTTTAGGCACCACAGTCCACAGAGGAAGGAGGAGAAGAGGATAAGTAATTACCTCTTTCTCGGCAGGTCGGTCAGCGCCACAGAGGAAGGAGGAGAAGAGGATCGGGGCCGGTGAAGCACCAAGACTCAAGAGAGAATAGAACAAGGTAAAGCACCAAGAGGCAAGAGAGAATAGATTGTCCAAAAAACCCTAATCTGAGAGCCGACTAGAGCCGATGCACCTCAAGTGACGATCAATTTTGGTGGTGAGGGGGTGGAGCCTGGAGGAGAAGGGAGATGAGGGCGACGATCCGAGACGATTGGCACTCGGTGAGTCGGCGACGACGACGATCCGAGAAGGGAGCGGAGAAACCCTAGCCGACGACGACGAGCCTCCACCGCTCTCGTCTCGCCTCTGCACTCGACAAGCCGCTGCCGACGACGACGACTGGTGAGAAACCCTAGATGACGACGAGCCTCCACGCCTCCACTGGACCACCGTCTCCGGCTCTCCGCGTCTCGGTCTCGCGGCTCTCCGCTCTCGCCTCTGCAAATCACGAGTTCACGACTCGTCAAACAAAGTTACAAAACCCCAAAAATCCCCCTAAGTCTCGACTCGCGACTGGCTCGGGCCGTCTGCCCGTCTTCGATCTCGTTCGGGCTCGCATTGGGCCCGGGCTCGGGCTGGGCCCGGGCCGGGCCAATGGAAAACCCGAGCCCGGCCCGAAATAGAATTGGGCTTAAGATTTCAGCCCGAGCCCGGCCCGAAATAGAATTGGGCTTAAGTTTTTAACCCATAGCCCGGCCCGCAGGCAGCCCGGCCCGGGCCAATGGAAAACCCGAGCCCGGCCCGAAATAGAATTGGGCTTAAGATTTCAGCCCGAGCCCGGCCCGAAATAGAATTGGGCTTAAGTTTTTAACCCATAGCCCGGCCCGCAGGCAGCCCGGCCCGATGGGCTTCGGGCCGGCCCGAGCCCACTTCCAACCCTAGTGGGAGGTCGTGTGAAGTCGGCCCGTGGACAAGGAGCGGGAGATGTGAGGGGGGGGGGGGGGGGGGTGGGGTTGAGCTGTCTGGTGGGGATTCGATGCCGGAACCCTCTGGTTTCGAAGGGGAGGGGGGAGGAAAAAAAGCCGGCTCTGCCGGGCTCCGGTGGGCTTCGGTGGGTCAAAGAGGGGGGGGGGGTGATGGAGGCGGTAGGGGGTGGGGTTGAGCTGTCTGGTGGGGATACGATGCCGGAACCCTCTGGTTTCGAAGGGGAGGGGGGAGGAAAAAAAGCCGGCTCTGCCGGGCTCCGGTGGGCTTCGGTGGGGTCAAAGAGGGGGGGGGGTGATGGAGGCGGTAGAGCTCGGGGAAGGAGAAGGGGGGGCCGACGGCGAAGGGGAGAAGGGTTTTGTGCGGCGGAAGCGGAAGATGAAGGGGAAGCTACGGCGGAGTTCGAAGGCTATGATGCGGCGCAGGCGGAGGCGGATCGGCACGAGCGGAGGCGGCGGTGTTGCTAGGCCGAGAAAACGGCGGTGAAGGCGGAGATCGGCGAGGGGAGGTAGCGGTGGAGGCGACGGCAGCGGGCGGGGCGGCGCCGCGGGCGATCGCGGAGGGTAAGCGGGAGACGGCGAGGCGGAAGCGGTGACAGGCGGCGCGGCGCTACGAGTCCGGTGATGACGGTGAAGGAGGGGAAGGCCGCGGGAAAAGAAAGAAGATGAACATGTACACTTTTTTTCTTTTTTTTTTTCTTTTTTTTCTTTTTTTTCTTTTTTTTTTCCACTCAGATCCGGTTGGATTCGAGTTATCGGGCGCGACCTGTTCTGATAAACCGTTACGGATCCATCACATGCAGGTCACGTGACACTCTTTTTTCTCTTTTATTTATTTATTTATTTTTTGAGCGGAGCCAGGCTAGCGGGTTAACGTGTTTGGAGCTTACCCGTTAGTGCAGTCAGTCTTCAACCACCGACGGACTCGACAGATCATGGTCTTCATGGCGGCGGTTGTGTGACAGGCAGAGGATCCGGCTGCGGCCCATGGCCTATGGCGACTGGAGCAATCGGTCATGGGCTTCCGACGGCTGGCGTTTCTTCCGACAACAGCGAGGCACGGCGAAGCCACCGTGGGGTGCGACGTTCTCCGGCGGCGACCCAGAGCACGACGGCATGTGGCGGCGGGGCGCTCGAGGGCGTGCGGCGCTCGGACAAGGAGAGGGAAAGGGGTGGATCGGAAGATGCGCTGGGACGAGGAGAGGGGAAGGAGCCAGGTGTGCGGTGAATCGATGAAGGGATCTTCTGTTTTTTCTTTTGTGAAGCCTGATGAAACGGGTGTGAGGTGTGGGCCGGATGAAAGAAGACGGGACTGGGAGATAAGAAAGAGGAGGAGGACCTGGGGCTTTGGTAATAGAGGTAAAGCCTGGCCTGCTCTGATACCAAAGTTGATGCAGAACAATGCAGAGAAGAGAGAGAGGAGGAGGAAGAAGAGGAAGGGAGGAGAGGCGGAGGAAGAACCAGGCTTCGTACCTGCCCTGAATGTGGCTTCACACCAGGGTTTCAAAGAAAGAAGGAGGCTAATTCATTCAATCAATCATCAAACTTAAACAAGTGTATGGACCTATATATATAGGGTCACAAAATGACAAATAGACCCCTACAAAGAAAAGAATCCCAAAAAGCCCTAAAATAACAATATGCAAACAAGCTCCTAAAATAAAACAAAATTAACATAAAATCAATCCAAAATAAAGTCAAGCTGGCTAGACCCTGTGAACTGGCTGGACCCTGTGGCGATCGTAGACTCGAGCGCTGGCTAATCTGGCACTGGTGTCCACACCAACTATGCCCCAACCTTCCGCCAGAGTTCTAACATCGTTAATGGCGAGCGAGAAATTACTAATTTATTCTTTTATTTTAAAATCCATTTCGAGGGAAAAACTGCCCAACACCCTACTAATCCAGTAATCCCCAATCCATACCTACCATCTTTTTTTCCTCCATTTCGGCCGCGCATTAGAGCTACCCCTCGCCTTCCTCCTCCCTTCCGGTCGGGTGTCCGATGCATGACCATCTCAGCCCGACTAAGCCCTCCTCCAACATCTTCGTTCATTCTCATTTCCTCCTGCTATCTAGCTATGCAGCCCAAGAGGGGGGTGAATTGAGCTTTTCGAAAACTTAAAAGTAATGCATCTGGATTAAAAGCTTGACAGATGAATATTAATATTAGCAAATGAGTAATAAGTAAATATGCACAAATTAATGCAAGCAAATCAAATGCAAACACACAAAATTTATAGTGATTCAGTGCCAACCCTGCACCTACATCTGCTTCCCAAGACTTTCTTTTTGAAAATTTCACTATAATCTTTCTAGAATTATAGTTTGATTGTTTTACACGGACTCACAATGAATCTAGTTGGTTTTTATAGGCAATCAACCAAAACCTAGACTGATTATTTTACTCGGGCTCACAAACAACCCAATTTATTTTTCCAAACAAATAACCAAAATCTATACCGAGCCTAACTCAGGCTTAACACTATCCAATTCAAGATTTGGATGAACCTTTTTTCAAATTTCAATCTCTGAAACTTGGTACGATAGAGTATAGAAAGAATTAAGTGCACGTATAATAAAATACAACCTTAAACAATAAACACAAAGAAATAAATGTAGCTTGACTTTGTTAGTTGGCTTTGATTGATCTTGAATGCACTTCACCAATTCTCAGCTATAGAAGATGTGATCGTTCATCTCACTATAAATGCTCTTAAATAATTTTCTCTTTGAAGCTCTCTTCCTTTTTCTTTCTCTTTCTTGCTCTAGTAAATTTTTCTTTGTACTACTTGAGCTCATCTTATCCTTTGGTGTTCCGATGCATTTATACCATTTGGAAGAGGCTGGAACACACTCCTAGCTTTTAGACAGGTAAAAGAGCTGTTGTGAGATAAAAATAGTCGTTCTGACTCATAGAAGAACCAATCGTTACTGTGGATAGGCGTAGAGGGGTCGACTCAACATCTTTTGAGGTCGACTCATGATCTCTAAGAGTCAACTTGTGATCTTCAGAGGTCGACTCGAGCTTGTTTCTACTTTTACTGCACTCTGTCTTTCTTCTATGTATCCTGTGGAGTCGACTCTCTAAGTGTAGGGGTCGACTCGTCTAGTGACAGAAGTCGATTTATTGTTTTCTGAAGTCGACTCTTTAATGAACTAAGTTTTACTATTCTCTATCTTTCCATTGTAGTCGTTCAGGGACTCATTATTTTTTGGGGTGACTCTTGTTTGATTAGAGTCGGCTCGTGACTCCTATGGGTTGACTCGCCAATGCGATGAATTTTTTAGCTCTTTGTCTTTTCTCTTAGGCATTCAGGGGTTGACTCGCTTGTCTCTGGGGTTGACTCTTGTTAGACTAGAATCGACTCGTAAACTTTATGGGTCAACTCGCCAATGCGATGTATTTCATGGCTTTCTATCTATCATCTGAGATTGTTCTGGGGTCGACTCGCGATCTGCTAGAGTCGGCTTGTGAATGTGTATTAATTAACGATAGTGTGTTAGGGTCGACTCGTAGCAAACTTAGTGTCGACTTTTGAAGTAGCTCAAGATGAAATTTTCTGTACCTACATATGAGCTTCCTAGGATTGTTTTCATGGCTTTTTTGGAGTTGTGCTTCTTGATATAGAGCTTCAAATAGATGATTTTCATTTGAGAGTTTTCTTTTTTACTTCCTGAAATCAATCAATTAAAACCAAGGCAATAGTAATTATCATGTTACTCAATTATTTTATATCATCAAAATCAACCTTTTAGGGTCAACATTCTTCCATTTTTTAATGATGACAAAATCTTTGAGTTCCAAAAGAGAGTGATATAAATCAGTAATAATATTTTTTAGAACTGAGTGTAAATTTAGAGAGGAGATATAAGCAGGAATAACATCTGATTTTATATTTCCAAAATTCATACAGTGATAATATCCTTTTAAATTGAGTTTATATTTGCTTGATACCATTCACTCTCTATACTTAATTGATTGAATTTACGTTTATCATAAGGTTTATAAGTAATTCTCCCCCTTTTTGATGTACAAATATAACTTTTAAAAGAGAATTTCAAATTAACATTTTCATAGATTTTATATTAACTTGCTTAGTTTTCTTACCTCCATAGCAGTTTATATGCTATACTTATAGCTTTGTTATTGATGCCATTTTTTCATTCTTGTATATCTATTCTTTTTTTGCTTCAACTTTTCTCACCCTTTTTACTTTTCTTTTGATCTTATTTTGAACTTTTTTGCTTTTTTTCTCTCCCTTTTTGTCGTTATCAATAAGGAGGGAACTTAAGAGATGATCATTTCACAAGATAAATAAGGAGAAATACTTGAACATTCAAACTGAAATATTCGTTCATTAAATAGAATTACAATATTGAAGCATATAAAATAGATAATCAAGCACATGCCACAAAAACAGATAAACACATGTCATTTCAACTTAAACTGTAGATATTCATTAAGTAACTAAGTTCAAGTACAAGTATAATTCATTAAATCTGTAGGTATGGTGTGTAGGAGTTAGTTTTAAATCAAAACTTAGGAATCTATACAAAATGAGAAGGAAAGGAAGGTTCCTAAGCTCTAGATTCATTTGAAGAGGTGGAAGAAGATGAGGAAGATAGCGAGCCACGATAAGGACGATAGATGGTGGATCTTTAGGCCCTAAACTCTGGTGGAGGATGAGGTGGACGAGAATGACTAGGTTGATGGGCTTGACTAGCTCTCGGCTTCTGGTAGAAGCGATCGATCATCTCAATAAAAATAGAGGCTGAAGTAGTAAGAGATTCTGTCAATCACCTTGATTCATCTCAAACTTCTTTGAGCATCTCTAGAATCTGCTCATTGATCCTCTGAGCACTTGCAGTGAATTCGCTGATCTCTCTTTTCATAGATGCCTGCAAGTGTCTAGTCTCCCCCTCAATCTCTGCAGTGCTCCTATACTAACTAGTCACCAAAAATTGTATGTCAGAGACTTCATGCCTCAACTCAGCAATCATCTAGGTCAATAAAGAAACATAAGGCTCCAATCTCTAATCTGTAGGAAGAGTGCCATATGGTGACTTAGGAGCTTGTTGTCTCCTGACCAATAAAACCAGAAGTCATCAGTTCGGCAAGCATTTGCTTAATAATGGACTTCATTTGCTCCTCATCGATTCTGATAGTGTGGCTCGAGCTGCTCTCTAGATGTGGAAGTTGAAAATCGAAAGATGCCATGAAGTCCTCACCTCTAAGCTCCATAGCTGAATGCATCTTCATGGGTGCAGGGGGCTCAATGTGCTCATCAATATGGGCTACAGGCTCACTAGGTCCAACCTCTGCAGCCTTATCACTTCTGTGCTCATTATGTCTCCCAGCACCACCACATCGCACCTAATGACCATCAATCTTGTAATAACCCATTCGATGCAGAGATCGGTCATTGTAGGCATCGGTGTGCAGTAGTACTCTCCAGGTTTTCTCGTCAAGTACTACACCATGTTCCTTAAACACCAAGGTCAGAATCATGCCATAAGGTAGAGAAACCTTCGACCAGCTTGTTGCCCCGTGTATGTGGCGGAACATAAGTGAAGGCAGATTCAAAAGACTCATCCTGAGCACATGAAACATCACCAAAATGTCTCTCTCTGAGACAAAGTCAAATCTTTCCATCTTAGGGAAGAAAATTCGGCTGATCATGTAATGAAGAAGTCTCATTTCCATGGAGACTTGGCTCACACTGACTTCTTTCATCTTATTTACTTTTTCCAAAATGAGTTGCAGTCCTATCTGATGCTCTTCAAGATAGTCATCTGATGGTCCAACAGTCGATATGTGAAAGATTCTTTCCAAACTTAATATATCTACCAGAATACGAGTCTTTGACTATGGACTCCAAGCTCCCAACCCCACTTTACATTTCTCTAAAACTCTCTTACTAGGTTGGGGTACATAGGAACATCTAGAGAGCACATAAACTCCCAACCCATCTACTTTAGCTTGCTTCCAATCAAGAAACCCTCTCGTTCCAAAAATTTGAAATCAATATTCTGATCAATAGTTACTATTCTTGTAGAGAGGGGTACTGGACTTGTAACAGCTTAAGGAGGACCTGTTTCTTCAGTCTGTGGGGGCACTCGTCCATCCTAGCTTTGGTTCTTCTTTTTGACGGTACTAGAGTTTCCGTTCTCTTCATCCGTTAAGCAATTTGCTTCTTGAGAGCCATTGAGAGACCAATCCACCCGAAAGGAAAGAAATTTAGGTCGAGGATGAAATGATTTTGGAGGAGACGAGGGTAGAGCAGAGTTTCAAACGGAATAAAGGAGAGACAAAATGAAACATAATTGAGATGGTTCGGATATAACATCCATCTCCCGACATAGGGGTCGGCTTGAACTCACTTGCAAATTGGCTTCTAAGTGGTGTGGTCATCCCCTCAATTTCTAAAAGTCAACTCGTCCATAGCTAGCAGAATTTCAAGTTAACTCTCGAGTTGACTCGAAGCTCTCTCTTACTCCAAGAGGTCAGCTCCTCATGATCTAGAGTTGACTCCTTAGATTAAGAGTCGGCTCACACAGAAAAAAAATTCATGATTTTCAATAGAATGCAATCGAAATAGAATTAAAGATAATTAGAAGTTTAACAAATAGATATTAACAAAAAGGATTAATTCATCTCTAATCAAACAAAATTTGTTTACACTAAGAGGTTTTGTAAAAATATCAGCTAGTTATTTTTCAGAACAAACAAAGTCAATTATTACATCATTAATTTGCAAATGACCTCTTATGAAATGATGCCTTATTTCAATGTGCTTAGTTTTTGAGTGCTAAAGTAATTTTTCTGTTAAATTAATAGCACTTGTATTATCACATCTTATGGGTATTTTATTAAGTTTTATGCCATAATCTTCAAGTTGTTGCTTAATCCATAAGATTTGAACACAACAACTTGTGGTTGCTATATATTCAGCCTCAACTGTAGATAAAACATTGTATTTTGTGTCTTGCTAAACCATGAGATTAAATTAACTCTTAAGAATTGACAAGTTTCATCAGTATTTTTTCTATCAATTTTACAACCAACAAAATCTATATTTTAATACCCAATTAGGTTGATTGAAGATTATTTAGAGCATCATAAACCTAGATCTTGTATTTCATTTAAGTATCTTAATATTCTTTTGACTGCAGTTAAGTGTGATTCTTTGGGGTCAGATTGATATCTAGCACATAAGCAAATACTAAATATGATATCAAGTCTACTAGCAGTAAAATATAACAAAGAACCTATCATGCCTTTATAAATTTTTAAATCAATGCTTTTACCTTGCTCATCTTTGTCTAATTTACAAAAGGAGCTCATTGGGGTACCGATGAGCTTTGCTTTCTCCATGTCAAATTTCTTAAAGATTTTTTCTGTATACTTGCTTAGGCTAATGAAGATTCCATCTCTTGTTTGCTTGATTTGGTGTCCAAAGAAGAAGATGAGTTCACCGATCATGCTTATCTCGAATTCTTCCTACATGAGCTTAGCAAAATCTTGATATAAAACTTCATTAGTTGCGCCAAATATAATATCACCAACATATATTTGTACAATTAGGGTATCATTAACTTTTCCTTTTATAAAAAGAGTTTTATCCATATTTTCTCTTGAAAAATTATTTTCAAATAGAAATTTGCTTAATTTTTCATATTAAGCTCTAGAAGCTTGCTTTAAACCATGTAGTGCCTTATTTAATTTGAAGACATGATTTGAAAATTTATGATTTTCAATCTAGGTGGTTGTTCTATATAAACTTTCTTAGCAATAAAATCATTTAGAAAGGCACTTTTAACAACCATTTGAAATGGTTTGAAATTCATGTAACAAGCAAATACAAGTAATAATCTGATAGCTTCTAGTCTTGCTATAGGAGCAAAAGTTTTATCAAAATCAATGCCTTCTTCTTGGTTATATCTTTTAACAATAAGTCTAACTTTGTTTCTTACGACATTTTTATTTTTATTTAGTTTGTTTCTATATACCCATTTTGTTCATTTTACTGAATAATTCTTGGGTCTACTTACAAGTTCACAAACATTATTTCTTTCAATTCTTCTTGCATGGCAATTAACCAATTACGATCTTGTTCGGCTCAACACTATCTAATTCAAGGTTTGGATGAATCTTTCTCCAAGTTTCAATCCTCGAAACTTGTTACAACAGAGTATAGAAAGAATTAAGTGTAAGCACAATAAAGTATAGCTCCTAAATAATAAATACAAAGACATATATGGAGCTTGACTCTATTGGTTGTCTTTGATTGATCTTAAATGCACTTCACCAACTCTCAGTTGTAGAAGATATAATTATTTAGCTCACTATGAATGCTCTTGAATGATTTTTACGTTGAAGCTTTCTTTCTTTTTCTTTCTCTTTCTTGCTCTAGTAAATTTTTCTTTGTAATGCTTGAGCTCATCTTATCCTTTGGTGTTCTCATATATTTATACCATTTGAAAGAGGCTGAAACACACTCCTAGCTTTTAAACAAGCAAAAGAGCTGTTATGAGATAAAAATAGCCATTCTGACTCACAAAAAAACTAGTGGTTATTGTTGTCAAGCGTAGAGGGGTCGACTCGACACCTTCCAAGGTCAACTCGTGATCTCTAAGAGTTAACTCGTGATCTTCAGGGGTCGACTCGAGCTTGCTTCTACTTTTGCGGTGCTCTGTCTTTCTTCTGTGTATATTGTGGAGTCAGCTCTCTCAGTTCGGGGTCAACTCATCTAGTTTCTAGTAATAGGAGTTGACTCGTTTTCTAAAGTCGACTTTTCAACGAACTAAGTTTTACTATTCTTTATCTTTCCACTATGGTCATTCAGAGGTGGACTCATTATGTTCTGGGATTGATTTTTGTTTGATTAGAGTCAGCTCGTAATTCTTATGGGTTGACTCGCCAATGCGATGAATTTTTTAGCTCTTTATCTTTTCTCTATGGCCATTCAAGGGTCGACTCGCTTGTCTTTGGGGTCGACTCATGTCAGACTGAAATCGGCTCGTGAACTTCATGGTTTGACTCGCCATATGATAAATTCTATAGCTTTCTGTTTATTTTCTGAGACTGTTCTGGGGTCGACTCGTGATCTACTAAAGTCGGCTTGTGAGGGCGTATCAGTCAACGACAGTGTGTAAAGGTTGACTCGTAGCAAACTTAGGGTCGACTCTTGAGATAGCTCAGAATGAAATTTTCTATATCTACATGTAAGCTTCGAAAGGTTATTTTCATAGCCTTTTTGGAGTTATGCTTCTTGATGTAGAGCTTCAGATAGATGATCTTTATTTGAGAGTAACCGAAGGCTTTCTTCTTTGCTTTTTGAAATCAATCAATTAAACTTAAGTCAATAGATTAGTTATCTTTTTACTTAATTATTTTGTATTATCAAAATCTATCTTTTAGGTTCAACACCTCCTCCTCGTCTATTTCAACTCTAGCCCTCTCATTCCCTCCCCACCTCCACCCCCGCCCCCCCCCCCCCCCCCCCCCCCCCGACTATTGTCCTTCTTGCTACCCTCCTTCCACTATTTCCATCCACACGGTCGAGGTGGAAGTCATGCCCTGCTGGTGCTCCGGCATGCTCAAGTCAAAGGCTATACTTGAACCCTCAAATAGGTAAGAGAATTATAGGGTTCTATGCATTTTTACTTGAATATTGCTAAGTGTGCCTTTTAGTTGGTTTGAATATGTGATGCTATAAAAAATTTGTGCCCTACCTTCAAAGTTATTGTTTATTCTTGTTCAAAGGGAGACAGAAAAGCTTTGTCTTCATTGTACTCTTCTAACAAATAAGAACCTGCAAGGACCATAATCCCTGCAACATAATATTATCTCGATCCTCTAGAATGTTAGAGGTCCACAAGGTGGGATTATCCCTCAAAAGTTGCATAATCTAGGTGCTACCTTTTTAAGATTCTTCAATCCATGTGCTGGTAGTTTTAAGTAATATCAAGCTGCAATACTTTGGGGTACTACAAACATGCACAATAAGTTAAACTTCTGGTTGAATAACCCTTACCTTTTAGCTGAATTCATGACTTCATAACCACATGCTGGGGACCACATAATTGTTTATGTTAGACTTTATGGCTTTATCACCATATGACCACATGACCACATGGCTTCCACAGCTATTAACACTATTTTCTATAAATAGAGCATGGTGTTTGAGCTTTTCACTTTTGAAAATCCACCATGGGGCTCCCTTTGTTTCGCCCCCATGATGCAGAATGTGGGTGGTTCTGTCAATTACTACGATAATTGTGACCAAGATGAGCCTAATTGAGATAAAGAATTTGACCAAGGATCTCGACTACCATAAGATTGAATGGTTGTATTATTTAGTCCTTGAGTAGTCAATGGAAGAGGGACTAAGAATACTTAATAGTGATATGGGTATGTTGAAGATGATGGAGGATACAAGAGTTGTGAGCAATATAGCAATACACATAGAACATGGCATGGATGAAATTGATTTGGATCTAGTGGAGGCACCCCCTCCACTTCTATCTACTCAGCAAGATGAAGAAGCAGGACCTGCTCATCATGTTGCACCATAGGTTAGGGCAACAGAGCATTCTACGGAAGAGGAGGGTTTAGTAAATGTAAATATAGATAGGGGAGGAGATGAGGTAGCACATGAATAGGGAAGAAGGTCTAGTAAGAGACCTCTACAAGAAGTACAAGAAGATAGTAGTAGTGGGGCAGTGGTAATGGTAGTGACCTTTTCTTGAGTGACTTCAAGAAAAATGATGAGGACGATGATGACCTCTTTGAGCATTATATTGATGCCTCTGTTACCGAGATAGAGGTCCACAAATAGTAGGGAGGAGAAACTGGAGAACAAAGTAGGCAAGAAACTGGACAGGCAAATGATGTGTTTTTTGGTAGGAAAGTTAAGTTACCTAATAGTGATAAGGTTAGAAGCTTAGGTAGCTTTCAGAAGAATTCGGAGTTCAATGAGAAAATCAACATTGGTAAGCCTATTCAGCTGAAGATTTGCATGTTTGTTGCTTTAGTGCATGTATTTAGGAAGGCACTGAGGTGATATAGGAGGGCTTTGACCATGTTTACAAATACAATGAGAGGGCTAGATTCACCGCAGTGTGCAAGAAAAACTGTAGATGGAGGATCCATGTCTCTCCCCTTTAGAGGGCAGAGACATATCAAATTAAGAAATTTGAGCCTACTCATAATTATGGTAGGCATTTTGAAAACCACAATATAAATTCCAAATGGCTTAGTCAAAAGTACATGGAGGATATCAAATTTGATTCCAATTGAAGTGCTAAAGGATCTGTGGATTGGATCAAAAGAGAAGTCAAAGTACAAATTTCTAAGGCCCATATAGGGCTAAGAAAAAAGCACTTATGGCCATTCATGGGTCACATAGTGAGGAATATGGGGAGCATTGGGAGTACTATGACATCATCAAGAAGACAAACCCGGGTAGCACCATGCTTATGGGAACCTTACCTAGGAAAGCAGACCAGCCCATCTTCCAGAGGCTTTATGTTTGCTTTGATGCATGCAAGAGGGAGTTCTTAAATGGATGTCAACCCATTATAGGCTTGAATGGGTGCCACTTGAAGGGTACCATAAGAGAGCAGCTGCTAGTAGCCGTTGGGAGAGATGGAGAATGATGACATATTTTCTATTGCATGGGCAGTGGTGGAGGCCGAGAACAAGGACAGCTAAGGAGTTGGTTCGTTACGAATTTTTTGGGAGATATAGGGTCGGTGGAGGAGAAAGGATGGACATTTATATCAGATAGGCAGAAGGTGAGGCTTAGTTATTCATTTTTTTATCATATTAGCCACACTAATCATAAAGTGGTAACCTTTGTTTTGGTTTGTTGCATAATATTATTTTTTTATAAGGGTCGGTGGAGACCTTTAAGTCCATCTTGCCCAATGCCGATCATAGATTTTGCATAAAGCATTTACATTTGAACTTTAGAAAGTTGTGGAAGGGCAAGAACTTTAAAGATGCAATGTATATGCAGCAACAAGGGATTTCACGACCTCTAAGTTTCAGTCTAAAATGAAAGTTTTGGCTGATTTGGACTCAAAAGTAGCTGAATGGTTGATTAGACAGGATTTATCTTTGGGGTGTAGACATGCATTCAGCCCTAGACCTAGATGTGAGGCTTATTTAGTTGTATGCTTAGCACATTGGCCTTACTAATCTTATTGCAGTAACCTTTATTGCATTATTCTATAAATTTTTTATACGAGTGATATAATTTTAAACAACATTTGTAAATGTTTTGATAGCTACATCATGGAAGCTAGGGACAAGCCTATTATAACTTTAATGCAGATTAGAAGAAATCTTCTTATGCAACGCTTCCAGTTTAAGATATAGGCTTTGCATAGGTATGGAGGTCCAATATGTCTTAAAATCCAAAAGAAAGTTAAACTCGCTAAACTGCATGCAATGGACTACCATGTTACTGTTGGTTACCCTGGTGGTCGCATGCATATATTTTTAAATTTTTTTACAGCGGAAGCATGAATTAAACTATTTAATTCCTATGCATGCTAGAGATCATATCTCTACAACAAAAATAGATCCAGAACTTTAAACAATTATCCTAAACAAGTAGGCATGATTCTATGTCTAACATGTAGTCATACAGAATTTCAGCAATTTAGTTGATTTCTAATTTTAATTTTTAATGAGATCAGATCTCATACCTTTTTGCTTTGAGAACTTTGATGATGCCTTGATCACCTTGTATAGCCGCACACGTGTCCGGCCTCTACGGATAGTCCACGCAAAGCTCTAGGAAGATCCACAACTGCAGGAGTGCTAGCTCGTACAGAGGTGCTGCAGTGGCTGAACTTTTCTCCCTCGAAGCACTCAATTTTTGATTCTTCTTCGAGAGGATGAAGGATGGAGATGAAGGAGAAGAAGGAGGAGAGAAGGTGGCTGGCTCTCAGAATTTTTTCAGAATTTAGAACCCTTTCTAACGACCATCTTTTTCAAACCCTAAGTGTGGGGGTCCTTTTATAGCCAAAAGACCTCCCATGCCTCACACCTCTTTTGGCCAACGAATTTGGATGATAAAATTCCCAAAAAATTCTGGTGAATCGGCAGCTAAGAGATGAACAAATTCTATTGTAATCTTGTGCCAAGAATCCCTAAAAATTAGAGGGTTATTGCGCCCCAAACTTCAGCTGCACGTCACCCCGCTTGATGCGTCATGCACTCCCTACAAATTAGGGATTTGATTCCTATCTTTTTAGGAAGATTTGAGGAGCCATATTTTTCTGAAAAATAACCCCACGCCTCCTCTTTGCTCACGCCAAAAATTGGCCAAAAATAAAGAGGATAGGCACCACTGCTTTTAGGGATAAGGATGAGGTGTCTTTCTTCTTCAAGAAAGAAAGCTAGGGTCCTAAATTTTAGGAATTCTTCTCCATAATAAATTCTGATTATTTGGACTCTTAATCCTCATCAAATAAGGACTCTTAATTGACTTGAGTCAATCCCAATCCAATTGGGTCAAGTCCGATCAATTAGGTTATGCCCAATCGGCTCGGGTCGAACCCGATCGAATTAGGTCAAATCCTAATTTAGCCCAAATTAAATCTAATTCAATTTGGCTTAATTAAAGTCCAATAATTTAATCAAATTGAATTTATTAGTAATCCAATTACTAATTAACGCTCCAATAATTCAATAATTATTTTAATGCAACTTTTGCTTAGGATAATTTGTCAATCGAATTGACCAAATTACCCCTGAATGATTCTTAATCATCAATCAGCCATTTGATCAACTTAGAAACTTCTATGCGTGTGACCCCATAGGTTCCAACCTAAGCCCGTAGCATAAGAACAACTTTTTGTACTAATCGAAATGACCATCTAGCAATGGTACCCGACGTCCGGATAGGCCGAATGATTGCAAAGCAACATTCAAGAACCCTTGGACTATGGTTACCGTATAATTTATCCCTATGACTCCTAAATGCCAGGATGACTTCAGAGTTCTATCAACTCTATAATAAGTGCATCCATGATGTGATTCAACTTTAGAAATCCTGTGACTCCTCACAAGGATTACCCTGGCCAAGGTTTTGCTAAATTGAACACAAGGCATTATCTCCTGTTTCCAGGAGGGGTCACTTCCATCTTGACTCACAACTGACTACGCAAGTACTTGACTGTACCCAGTGACCTTCCGTCACTGAATTAAAAATTCAGGTAGTCCGGTACTAAAGTACAGTGAGTTGCTTGCTAGTCACAGGTTGCGGTCTCAGGTCAGAGGGCCAAACTTATACCCATATCCACTCGGAACATCTCTTGACAGTAGAGTGTTCCGAAATTGGTCACGTTCAGTGAAATGTACTCCTACACTTCACCTGTGTGACATATCATTGTCTCCACACTCCTTGGTTAAGAGGACAACCAACGTATATGTCACACAACGACCTAACCTCGATAATGCTGTCGTCCTAGTAACAACATATCATTTGATCGCGAACAGTTTTAAGAATTTGAAGATAAATCCTCCTTTATCATAAAACAAGTTCGAAGGACTTCATCATATAAAAGTTCATTTGAAGATGTACAATGAAATGATGAATAATGCCAAATAACACTTTATTAATTTGTCAATTCATTTACAAAATTCAATCATCAACATGCTGACGATTGACATTTAGGATACAATTCTCAACAACTTCCACTTAGCCTAAAGCCAATCGGCATAGTATCTAATGCCCATCTTCGACTTGTGTTCGTTGAACTCTTTGATGCCGAGGACTTTGGTAAATGGGTCAGCCAGATTTTCTTTTGTATCAATCTTCTAGAGATCAATGTCACCTCGTTCAACGATCTCTCGAACCAGGTGGTAGCGACGTAGAATATGCTTGGTCCGCTGATGCGCTTTGGGTTCTCTTGCTTGAGCTATGGCTTCAGTGTTGTCACAAAATATAGTGACTGGACCATCAATGGAGGGTGTCACTCCAAGCTCAGTGATGAACTTCCACAACCATACAGCTTCCTTGGCGGCATCAGATGCTGCGATGTATTCTGCTTCACATGTAGAATCTACCACTGTATGCTGCTTGGAACTCTTTCAGCAGATGGCCCCACCCTTAAGAGTAAAGATATATCCCGACACGCTCTTGCTATCATCTTGATCTGACTGAAAACTTGAATCGGTATATCCCTCAAGTTTTAAGTCAGAATCACCGTAGACAAGCCACTGGTCTTTAGTATTTCTCAAATACTTAAGGATGATTTTTACAACCTTCCAGTGGTTGCTACCTGGATTAGACTGGTATCTGCTCACTACTCCTAGTGAGTATGCCACGTCTGGTCTAGTACATGTCATGGCATACATTATAGATCCCACTGCCGAAGCATATGGAATTCTATCCATACTCTCTCTTTCTTGAGGGGTTGTCGGACAATCCCTCTTAGAGAGGTTAATTCCATGGCCCATCGGAAGATAGCCTTTCTTGGAATTAAGCATACTGAACCTCTTCAGTATAGTATCAATGTATGTGGATTGGGATAATCCAAGCAATCTTCTAGATCTATCTCTATAAATCTTCATCCCTAGGATGTAAGATGCTTCTCCCAAATCCTTCATGGCAAATTGAGATGATAGCCAAACCTTTATTCCTTGTAATGCAGGAATGTCATTTCCGATTAGAAGAATGTCATCTACATACAAAACAAGAAATATAATAACTGAACCATTTGCCCATTTATAAATGCAAGGTTCCTCTTCATTCTTAATGAAGCCATACGATTTGATCACCTTATCAAATCGTATGTTCCAACTCCGTGAAGCTTGCTTTAATCCATAAATGGATTTTTGAAGCTTGCACACCTTAGACTCATCTGTAGATATAAAACCTTCAGGTTGCATCATATACACCTCCTCTTCTAAATCTTCATTTAGAAAAGCGGTCTTTACATCGATTTGCCAGATTTCATAATCTAAGTGTGTTGCTATCGCAAGCATAATCCGAATGGATTTGAGCATTGCCACAGAAAAAAATGTCTCGTCATAGTCAATATCATAATGTTGACGATATCCTTTGGCAACCAGACGGGTTTTATAGGTCTCTACCTTTCTGTCTGCGCCTCGTTTCCTTTTGAAAATCCACTTACACCCTATGGGTTTAATCCCTTTGGGTGGGTCAACTAATGTCCATACATCATTGACCTTCATGGATCCCATTTCGGATTGCATGGCTCCAAGCCATGCATCAGAGTCATACCTCTGCATTGCATCCATGTAGGTGATCGGATCCTCATCGTTTTCATCAAGTTCGACAGGATCCCCATCCCGGACTAAGAAACCATAGTATCTGTCCGACTGACGTGATACTCTACCTGATCGCCTTAATGGTGCATCTAAGATGGGTTCTGAATATGATCTAATCAAATCCGACTCAATTGGTTCAGTGGATGGTGTCGGATCTTTTACATGTTGAACTTTCCTAAGTTCAACATTAGAGCTATTAGTTCCTTCACTAAGGAATTCTTTCTCTAAGAAAACAGCTCTATTGCTTACGAACAACTTTTGTTCTTCAGCAAGGTAGAAATAATATCCTTTAGTCTCTTTAGGGTAACCGACAAAGAAATATTTGTCAGACTTGGGTTCAAGTTTGTCTGTCCTCAAACGTTTGACGTATGCCGAACACCCCCAAATCCTAAGGTGAGAGAGTACCGGTTTCCGTCCCGTCCACATCTCATGTGGTGTTTTATTCACAGATTTATTTGGAACCTTATTAAGTATATAACAGACTGACTCAAGTGTATATCCCCAAAAAGATATGGGCAGATCAGCAAACCCCATCATGGATCGAACCATATCTAATAGAGTTCGATTTCTCCTTTCCGACACGCCGTTATACTGCGGTGTACCAGGAGGAGTCCATTGGAAAAGAATCCCATTCTCTTTCAGATATGTCAAAAACTCATTGGAAAGGTATTCACCCCCTCGATCTGATCGAAGAGTTTTAATACTCTTTCTAGTTTGTTTTTCTACTTCATTACGATACAATTTTAACATTTCAAATGCTTCAGATTTATGTCTCATTAAATAGACATAACCATACCTCGAAAGGTCGTCTGCGAAAGTAATGAAATATGCATATCCGCCTCTAGCATTTGTGCTCATTGGCCCACATACATCAGAATGTACTAGGGTCAATAAGTCATTGGCTCGTTCACCTTTTTCAGTAAAAGGTGACTTGGTCATCTTACCAAGAAGGCATGATTCACAGGTTGTTAATGATTCACAATCATTAACATTGAGGATTTCCTCTTTATTTAATCTGTTCATCCTGTTCTTGTTAATATGACCTAGCCTATGATGCCAAAGGTAGACATCCGTGACATTATCTATTCTAGGGCGCTTATTGGACTTGTACATTACATGAACAGGCTGTGATAATATGTAAATTCCATTACTCAATTGTCCATGCATTACAGTAACACCATTCATAACGATATCACAGTAATTTCTTTTTATTGAAATCTCATAACCGTTCATGGCCAAAAGGCCTACAGAAATTACATTCAATAGAAAAGAAGGACAAAAGTGACAGTCACTTAAGACTATTATTTGAAAATTGAATACAAGTTTCAGAATCCCTAAAGCTAGAATTGAAACTGATCTTCCATCTCCAACATTTAGGAACCCTTCGCTTTCTTCAAATCTCTTACTGATCTGTAGTCCCTGCAACGAATTACAAATATTAAAAAGACCTCCGGTATCCAATACCCAGGTCGAATTATCACATATTGAGAAATTACAAGGTGTTATCATATAAGTACCTTGATCTGCAACTGATTGCATCTTTTTCTTTGGCCTGTTCGGGTCAAGAGAGATAATGTACTGAGGACAGTTCCTCTTCCAATGCCCTTGCTTCTTACAGTAGAAGCACTCTGCCTTACTTTGATCAGCCTTCTTCTTCTTAGTCTGACTTTGCTCAGCACGATGCACCTTTTTCTTTTGATTTTTGTTTTTCTTCTTCCCTTTCTTAAAGGGACCACGACCATTGGACGAACCTCCCACTAAATTCACCGACCCTTTTAGGAGTTGGTGATCCTTCTCAAAAGTTTGTAGTAAACCCAACAATTGGTGATAATTTACTACCGGTTTCGTCATACGAAAGTTGGTGAGAAATGGGCGGTACGAACCAGGAAGAGAGTTCAGTATAGCATCTTTTTCCAATTGATCATGAAGAGGAAAACCGAGAGTGTTCAGGCGCTCGATCAACTCAATCATGTACAATACATGATCAGTCACCGATGCCCCATCCTTTATCCGTGCGCTGAAAATAGCACAACTAGTCTTGTGCCTTTCAACGTCGTCGGGAGTGCCAAAAGATTCGTTCAACACTTGAACGATTTCTTCGGGCTGGGCATTCTCGAACCGGCGACTGAACTCGTCGCTCATTGCAGCAAACATAATGCATCGGACAATGATACGGTCACTGAGCCACTTCTGATAAGTTTCTCTGACCACACCCCGTGCATTAGCAGCAGGCTGCTCAGGTGCTGGATCCGTTATCACATAAAGGATTCGTTCATGCTCTAGCACAATCTTAAGTTTCCTAAGCCAGTTATTGAAATTGGGTCCAGTCAACTTGTCATTATCCAACAATGAACGAAGTGACAAACTAGTGGCCATTTCTGCATAAAAAGAAAATCGGCTATCAGTATATGAATTGACAATACCCTAAAGACTTGGACTTTAGTCTAAAGGTCCTCCCACTATTTTATACAAATTTGTAGCCTCTACCTCAAATTCGAAGAATTACACTTAAATCTTTAGTGAGCACTAGAACCCAATTGATCGCATATGGGCCCGAGTGTGGCTCGGCCAACCTATATGCACCTATTGGTAGGTTCTGAACTAATTGTTTCACCAAACAATTTCTAGTGATAATTTTGCCCCAATCTCTTTGGCAGGCGTGTGGCGCCTCCACCGAAGATTCTGGTTAGGTCCAACTATTAAATTACAGGGTTCCGTGTAATCAACTAATAGATGATCAAGCCCGAGTGTGGCTCGGCCCACCTGACCATCTATTGAAGGTACACTCGACTCATCATATATCAAATGACAATTCCAATGCCTGATAAGCACCAGGCGTGTGGCGCCTCCAATGATTATCGAAACATTGGACTCATTATCATCTAACTTAATGGGAGGCTGTGACCTAGTTATCCCCATAACTATTTCATTTTAAGGACCTAATAATTTTAGAGGATTAAATTAGGATAGATAAGAAGATCCGGTTAACCTAAATTCTCCCACTGACTTCAACAAGTCAGATTATAAAGAATTAGATTCAAACCGGTTAAGGAGGCACCTAAATCAGTCAAACTGATTTTTCTTACAGGCATGGGTTAACTTGAATCATTAAATGATCCAATCAAAAATGATTGACCAAATCGGCCAGGTAAGTGAGATCGGTGGAATGGATATGCCATTAACTCGACAAAGACGCATCAGTGCAAGTAGCTCCCAATTAAAAACGACCGGTCGAGTCTGCCAAACTTACCTTAAACACCGATTGGTTAATCAATTTTGATTTTGACCATCCTAATGACTCGGGCTCAACCACGGAGCCTAAATCAAGTTCCATCTTGGTCTGATCAAAGACATGGAATTGATCAAAGACATGGGGTATTTGACCTAGAGTTTTCTTAACCTAATCTAGTCACTACTTAATTAGATTTGATCAATTAACTCTAATTGGACCATGTTTGATTCTAGCCCTAGCTCTAACCCAATCTTAAGAACTTGATTTGAGCTAACCCAAATGCCCCATGAATTATGCGATGTCATTGAATTGAGTTCACAATTCTAGATCTAGATTTTCATCATCACTTAATTCTTAATTAAGTGTAAGTTTATGAAAATTCAGATCATTGCATTATTCTTAATTGCATACTAACTACAAAGTTTCAGTTCTTAAAACTTATTTTTCAGATCTGAGATTTGTAATTAAGATTTAATTCATGTTTAAATCTTAGATGATTTATGTCCATATATCACATATACAAACTCATATGAATTAACTTAAACAACATACATCATATGCATTTATTTTCAGATTTGATTTGTCAAACAAAATCAGAAAATAAATGAATTATAAATTTTATTTAGATCTAATCTAAACAATTTTATGATTTCAGATTTATTCATGTTCTTTATATCACATATACATCAACATGAATTTACCTAGATCTCATGCGTCACATGCATTCTATTTTTCAGATCTAATTAATCATGTAAAAACAGCAACTAAATCAATCATAAATCTCTTTTAAATCTGATCTAAATATATCTATGATTTTAGATTTAATTACAAAGATTAAAACTACTTTTAATCTTCTTTTTGTGGTTCATCTTCAAGGATTGAATCACAGTGGCACCCCTACACGCCATAAGAGATCCCATTGAATGGCAAAAGAGGGTTATGAACCCTTCTTTCTCCTATGACTGGACGGCCTGGTGATCATTCCAATCAGATTACTTGACTACTAGGATTAGAAAACTTGTTTTTGGCATAAATGTTTAAACTACTTTGAACCTGGCTCTGATACCACTGTCGATTACCCTGGTGGTCGCATGCATATATTTTTAAATTTTTTTACAGCGGAAGCATGAATTAAACTATTTAATTTCTATGCATGCTAGAGATCATATCTCTACAACAAAAATAGATCCAGAACTTTAAACAATTATCCTAAACAAGTAGGCATGATTCTATGTCTAACATATAGTCATGCAGAATTTCAGCAACCTAGTTGATTTCTAATTTTAATTTTTAATGAGATCAGATCTCATACCTTTTTGCTTTGAGAACTTTGATGATGCCTTGATCACCTTGTATAGCCGCACACGTGTCCGGCCTCTACGGATAGTCCACGCGAAGCTCTAGGAAGATCCACAACTGCAGGAGTGCTAGCTCGTGCAGAGGTGCTGCAGTGGCTGAAACTTTCTCCCTCGAAGCACTCAATTTTTGATTCTTCTTCGAGAGGATGAAGGATGGAGATGAAGGATAAGAAGGAGGAGAGAAGGTGGCTGGCTCTCAGAATTTTTTCAGAATTTAGAACCCTTTCTAAAGACCATCTTTTTCAAACCCTAAGTGTGAGGGTCCTTTTATAGCCAAAAGACCCCCCACGCCTCACACCTCTTTTGGCCAATGAATTTGGATGATAAAATTTCCAAAAAATTTTGGTGAATCAGAAGCTAAGAGATGAACAAATTCTATTTTAATCTTGTGCCAAGAATTCCTAAAAATTAGGGGGTTATTGCACCCCAAACTTCAGCTGCACGCCACCCTGCTTGATGTGTCATGCAGTCCCTACAAATTAGGGATTTGATTCCTATCTTTTTAGGAAGATTTGAGGTGCCATATTTTTATGAAAAATATCCCCACGCCTCCTCTTTCCTCACGCCAAAAATTGGCCAAAAATAAAGAGGATAGGCACCACTGCTTTTAGGGATAAGGATGAGGTGTCTTTCTTCTTCAAGAAAGAAAGCTAGTGTCCTAAATTTTAGGAATTCTTCTTCATAATAAATTATGATTATTTGGACTCTTAATCCTCATCAAATAAGGACTCTTAATTGACTTGAGTCAATCTCAATCCAATTGGGTCAAGTCCGATCAATTAGGTTATGCCCAATCGGCTCGGGTCGAACCCGATCGAATTAGGTCAAACCCTAATTTTGCCCAAATTGAATCTAATTCAATTTGGCTTAATTAAAATCCAATAATTCAATCAAATTGAATTTATTAGTAATCTAATTACTAATTAACCCTCCAATAATTCAATAATTATTTTAATGCAACTTTTGCTTAGGATAATTTGTCAATCGAATTGACCAAATTATCCCAAAATGATTCTTAATCATCAATCAGCCATTTGATCAACCCAGAAACTTCTATGCGTGTGACCCCATAGGTTCGAACCTAAGCCGGTAGCATAAGAACAACTTCTTGTACTAATCAAAATGACCATCTAGCAATGGTACCCGACGTCCGGATAGGCCGAATGATTGCAAAGCAACATTCAAGAACCCTTGAACCATGGTTACCGTATAATTTATCCCTATGACTCCTAAATGCCAGGATGACTTCAGAGTTCTGTCAACTCTGTAATAAGTGCATCCATGATGTGATTCAACTTTAGAAATCCTGTGACTCCTCACAAGGATTACCCTGCCCAAGGTTTTGCTAAATTGAACACAAGGCATTATCTCCTATTTTCAGGAGGAGTCAATTCCATCTTGACTCACAACTGACTACGCAAGTACTTGACTGTACCCAGTGACTTTCCGTCACTGAATTAAAAATTCAGGTAGTCCGGTACCAAAGTACAGTGAGTTGCTTGCTAGTCACAGGTTGCGGTCTCAGGTCAGAGGGCCAAACTTATACCCATATCCACTCGGAACATCTCTTGACAGTAGAGTGTTCCGAAATTGGTCACGTTCAGTGAAATGTACTCCTACACTTCACCTGTGTGACATATCAGTGTCTCCACACTCCTTGGTTAAGAGGACAACCAACGTATATGTTACACAACGACCTAATCTCGATAATGCTGTCGTCCTAGTAATAGCATATCATTTGATCGCGAACAGTTTTAAGAACTTGAAGATAAATCCTCCTTTATCATAAAACAAGTCCTAAGGACTTCATCATATAAAAGTTCATTTGAAGATGTACAATGAAATGATGAATAATGCCAAATAACACTTTATTAATTTGTCAATTCATTTACAAAATTCAATCATCAACATGCTGACGATTGACATTTAGGATACAATTTTCAACAGTTACATGGGGTGGTGGAGACAATTTCGAGGTTGATCATCTAGATGTCACTTTTGTAGTTGACTTAGAGAGAAGAATTTGTGGGTGTCGGAAGTTTGACTTACTGGAATCCCCTTTTGCCATGTAGCTGCAGCTATCATGTTTTCAAGGAAGGAGGTAGAGCATTGTGTAGACCATTGGTACTCCAGGAATATGTTCTTCAAAGTCTATGAGCAATTATTAAGCTTGTCCATGGTATTCAGTTTTGCTTATTGTCTGACTATGCAGCTCAAGAGTGAGGGTGAATTGGCCTTTTCAAAAACTTTAAACTACAAGTATAGCGGAATGAAAATTTAATTTGTATATGAAGTACAATGGGAGATATGAGAAATAAATAAGTGAATAAGTACAAAGAATAAAGCACACAAAACAAGCATCACAATCACAAAAGATTTACAGTGGTTCGATACCAAACCCTTCACCTACATCTACTTCCCAAGACACCCTTCTTGGGAATTTTTACTATAATCTCTTTAAGATTACAGCAAGATTGTTTTGAACAGGCTCACGATCAACATAGTTGAATTTTTACAGAAAATTAACCAAAACCACCTCCGAGCCTTCTCTAGGCTTGATACACTCCAATTCAAGGTTTGACTAGATCTTTTATCCAAGTTTCAACCCTTGAAACTTGTTACAATAAAGTATAAGAATTTGTAATGAAAATAAACTAAAGCTCCTTAAAAAGAATTTGATAGAAAATTGATGGAGCTCTTGGAAGCATTTGGTTGGCCATGAATGGACTTGAATGCTCTGCATCAACTCTCTTTGATAGTGGAAGATATGATCTTTAATCTTACACTTAATGCACTTGAATATTTCTCGTTTTTCTTTTTTCCATTTTCAGCTCTTTTTTTCTTTTTGTTGTCAACTCTTCTTCTTGTTGTCTTCCTTAGGCATTTCCATGCATATATAGCTTTAAAAAGTGGTTGGAAGATATTTCTAGTCGTCAGATAGGCTGAATAAGCTGTTGGGAGGCGAAATTGCCATTTTGGTTTTACAGAAAAATCTGTTGTTACTGTTGTCAAGCGCAAATGGGTCGACTTGACTTTTCAGGGGTCAACTAGTGATATTTAAGGATCGACTCAAGATAGCTCTTATTTTTACTGTGCTCTACTTTCACCTGTGGTCATTGTGAGGTCGACTCTTCTATTCTTTGGTGTCGACTCATCCATGACTGGGGTCAACTCATTGTCCTGCATGGTCGACTCGCTAATATGCTAATTTTGGTTATTTTTTATCTTTTATCTGGGGCCATTCTAGGGTCGACTCATCAAGTTTTAGGGTCGACTCTTGTTCAACAGAAGTCGACTTGTGATCTTAAAGGGTTGACTCATGAAAGTGTATGTTTTGACCTCTTTCTGTCTTTCTTCTAAGTCTGTTCTAGGATCGACTCGACTTATCTAAGGATCGACTCGACTTATCTAAGGGTCGACTCGTGAACGCGTGCTAGTCTTTGTTAACATGCCGAGGTCGACTCGTGTTTTTCTTGGGGTGACTCTTAAAACTGCCCAAAATTGAAGTTTTCTATTTTTGCTTGTGGACATTCAAGAGTCGGCTTGTAGTATTCTTGGGGTTGACTTCTCTTAATTCAGAGCTTCATAAACTTGAGTTTCATTCTTCCACATTAAGAGTTTTGGATTGATATCTTCTTGGCTTATTGTGAGCATTCTAACACACTCTAAATAGATAATTAGTAAACTTTTTACTCAAACATTTTGTATCATCTAAATTAAATCTTTTAGGTCCATAATCTCTCCTTTTTAGTGTTGACAAAATCTTTGAGTATCAAAAGAAAATAGTATCAAAGAAAATAACAACCTTTTTGATACTAAGATAATTTATGAAATTCACTAATACTCTTAATTAAATCATAAGGAAATAGTACTTGAATCATGCAAATAAAGTTTTTCAATTTCTATGGACTTACATTTCCTTAAAAAATTTCTTTAAAATTTTGCATCTTCTTGATGTTTAAAATTTTGTTTAAAGATTTTGTAACTTCTTAATGTTATAAATTTTCTTTTAAAATTTTGGTTATCTCTTACTACAATAATTCTCCCCCTTTATAAATTCTTCCCCTTTGTGTCATAATCAAAAAGATATGGTGAGGGAAAGTAAGAACTTGAAAGTAAGCATCATGCAAAGAGGCATATACACAACATAGATAATTTCATTGCATTCTCAATATATTTCATGCATTTTCTGCTGAACATAGAATAGAAGTAAGAATCCCACAACACTACATTAGGACAAAGTCATCCGACAAAATAAAGTCATTCATGAAACTTTCCAAAAGTCCAAAATACATAAGGACAAATATAGGAGCAAAACTACATAAAGGCAACATAAGAACACATTACATAAAAACACATGTAAGAACTAAAAATGTAAACATCTTGCAAAGAGGCTAATAGATAACTTCATTGTATTCTTCTTTTAAGAGCACATACAATAAGTTGTATTTCTAAAATCTTTAGGAGTCTATACACAATAAGAAGATAAAGGTTTCCTAGGTGACTAATTAGAAGATGAAGATGAAGATGATCTTCAATGGGGACGGTGAATGGTGGAGTGCCTAAACCTATGGGCTGATGGTCTAGAGGGATCAGGATGAATAGAAAAGTAGAGTTGACAGGTTCTCATCTCCTCAACGAGAGTAGATGAGGATATAGTAAGAGACTCGGTCAATCGACTGGACTCATCCCAAATCTTCTTGAGTATACCCTGAATATGTGCTCTAATCTTCTATGCTTCAAAAGTAAATTGCTTGATGTCCTTCTGCAAAGAGGTTTGCAAGGTCCTTATCTCCCTCATATTATCCTTGGTCTTCCTGAGCTACCTAGTCACCAAGAAGCAGATGTCCAAGATGTCGTGCCTCGAGACTTCTATCAACTAGGTCAGTGAAGATACATGAGGCTCCAACCTCTGATCCGTAGGCAACAAACCATGTGGTGACTCAGGGGCTCTCTACTCCCCCTGACTAATATCTCCGGATGCGATCATCTCGGCAATCACCTGCTCAACTATAGATCTCATCTGCTCCTCATCCAATCTGATGGTGTGGCTTGTGTTGCTCTCGAGATGTGGAGGCTGAAAGTCTAATGATGCCGTGAAATCTCCAACTCCACGCTCTACTGGAATCTCTGGCTCTGCTGAAGGCATCTTCATGGGGGTAGGTGGTTTGGTACCCTCATTAGTGGGAACAACAGGCTCACTGGGTCTAGCCTTTGGACAGGTCAAGCGTAGATGAGTCGACTCAAGTTTTTCAGGGGTCAATTTATAATCTTCAGGGGTTGACTCAAGATAGCTCTTGTTTTTATTGTATTCTATTTTTCACTTGTGGTCATTGTGGGGTCTACTTTTCTATTCTTTGGTGTCGACTAGTCCATGACTAAGGTCAACTCATTGTCCTTCAGGATTGACTCGCTAACATGCTAATTTTGGTTGTTTTCTGCCTATTCTAGAGTCGACTAATCAAGTTCTAGAGTCAGCTCATGATCTTCAAGGATCGACTCATAAAAGTACTGATTTTAACATCTTTTTGTCTTTCTTCTGAGACTGTTCTAGAATCGACTTGACTTATCTAAGAGTCGACTTGTGAACGCATGATAGTCTTTGTTAATGTACCGAGGTCAACTCATGTTTTTCTAGAGTCGACTTTTGAAATTGCCTAAAATTGAAGTCTTCTGTTTTTGCCTATGGACATTTAGGAGTCACTCATAATGTTCTTGAGATCAACTCCTCTTAGTTTAGAGCTTCATCGACTTGAGCTTTATTCTTTCACATTTAGAGTTCTGGATTGATATCTTCTTGGCTTCCTGTGAGCATTCTAGTACACTCCAAATAGGTAATTAGTAAACTTTTTACTCAAATATTTTGTATAATTAAAATCAAACCTTTTAGGTCAACATGGAAGCCCTCACAGTTTCATACATTAGTTGCACCTCCCTTGAGTAGACCATCTGGTAGGTCAAAGAAGTCTAGAAGAAGGGAGGATGATGATGTGCAAGACCCACATAGAATCAAAAGAAGTGGCTCCTCTCTTAGATGTAGCAATTGCTTGAAGTAGGGCCACAATACCAGAATATGCAAAGGTCTTAAGAAGGACAGACCTCCTAGAAAATAAGGGGCCAATAGGGGAGAAAGTTCCTCAAGCCAAAAGGCAAAGGTAGTTGGGTGGTCAAGTGCTAAAAGGGGGAGTCCTAGAAAAGACACGAGAGAGAGAACAACTCATCAGAAGGCAAGTGTTTCCTTTTCAAGTGTTTGGTTTTTGAAACAATATTAACAATTGGTTTCTAATTGCAGGTGGCACACTCCGAACAACAATCTGGCACCACCCTCTAAAGAGTTTCTTTTAAGTGTTTGTTAATGGATGCATCATATTTGGCATATAATTGCATTTTGTGTTTGTTGATGGTTGCTTCATGTTTGGAAGATACCTTGATGTCATTTTGCGTTTGGCATTATATTAAAGTGGCATTTTACCTTGCTATCATGTTATGGCATTCGCAATATAAATTGGGTTGTTTATATTAAAAGAAATGTGTTTGAGTTTCTAGGTTGTAGAAAATCCAAGTGTGCCACCTCAACAGTAGCATATTCGAAGCACTCAAAAGCGATATTTTGGGATTGCTAACAGAGATGTCCCAAGATACACATGGAGGGGCTAACATTTCACTACAACCAGTCAATTACATAGAGCAGCAGCAGCCTCTAGGAGCAATGGAGCAACAACAACATTAGCAGCACCACCAACAGCAGGCCAAGCAGCACGAAGAGGAGCAGCATCAGCAGCCCAAGCAGCATCATCAACACCAGCAGCTGTAGCACCAGTAGCATCAGCAGTTGTAGCACTAATAGCATAAGCAGAACTAGCAGTAGATCGTTAGAATCAGTAGCATCAGCAACACCAGCAACACCACCACCACCAGCATCTTCAAGAAGTCAATACTCTTAAAGGCTTCTATGGAGAATTTGATAGTTGTCTCATTTTGATACCATTCTGCATCATTTTGATACCATCTTTTTTTGATACCATTTTGTATTTATGATATAGTTTGATACCTTTTTGTTATACTTTGTGATACTTTTTTATTATTAAATATGATACTTTTTGGTTTATGGTAGCTTAGTTGAAATGTTATACCTTTTGTTTCAGTTGACTATAACACTTTCAATTTTGTTTTAGTTGAATATGACAAGTTCAGTAGCTTGGTTTAGTTTGTAGAATGTTTAGAACTTAAATATTAGTCCAACCTACTAATACTTAAATATCAACTTATATTTCAGCAGATTGGATTGGTTTGCAGAATGTTTAGAACTTAAGTATCAGCAGGTTGGGTTGATACTTAATATCTACTTATATTTCAGCAGCTTGGCTTGCAGAATGTTAGGTTTGTTTTATTTGTACTGCTAAAATTTAAGAATCAGCAACTGAAGTTATTCTATAACCTTGTTCCATAAATTGAAATGTGATTTCATACCCTTAGTATCAATTGTAGTTTCCTTAAGTATTAGCTTGAGTATGAGCTAGTTAGTGCCCTTAAATATCAACTTTAGTGGCTGAAACATGATTCTATTATGTCAAAAGCATCATAAACATGACATAGCTAGCACCAGATAGCAAGAATTTCTATTCACTGCATTCTCAGGTTATTATACACAGATCCTAAAAATTTATAGTAGTAACACACAGACCCCACAAGTTTACAATAATAACACTTAGACTCCAAAAGTTTACAATAGTATCTCTTAGTCCTCCTAAACACTTACTATATATATATTGGAACCCCAAAAGCAACCTGTGTCACTAGTGATTCCATGGTTCAGAAAAGTTATAGCACATCATTCTTGTCTTTAGACATAAGATATAACAACATACTTAGTCCCAAAAAGCAAACATTGTCATTCATTGCATTCTTAAAATATTACAAATAGATCCCATAAGCTTACAATAAAAACATTGGGATCAAAACTTTCAAAAAATTACACTTGGCCCCTTCCCTAACTGCTACATTTACAGTTGCTTGTGGGATAAAATCCTTTATATTAATTGTCCTGTCCCACTTCCTAGTGCTCCATTTCAGTGCCAACAAACCTCCTATGACTACCCAAGAAGCAACTAGCACCATGTCAAGCATTTTTTCCTCAATCTGCAAGCTTGGATCTCATTCTCTAGATTTCTATGTTTCTGCATCAACTTGCATATCACCTCTTTGGAACATGGTGAAGATGGAGGATCATACCATTCAAAAAATCACATTCTCTTCTTACTTGTATTATCATATTCAGGAGATTTGCGAGAGATCTTGCTTGAAAAATTAGTTAAAAACTACATCCACTTCTTACCTCGTACATGGAGCACCAATAGAACTATCGTTCGGGATTGGTTGTGGTCCATGAGGTCTTCAATGGATCCCTCAGCCCACAGCTGTAGAAAATAGGAAAGAAGTGATGGGAACGTTGGCCGGAGCTTTTGAAGGAGCATTGGGTAGAGTTCATACTTGAAGCCATAAACGATTTCCAGGTTCCTCTTTTCTCCCTCTGCTCTCTCCCCCTTTTTTTCCCTTTGCTCTCTCCTCCTCTCCTCTCCCTTTGCTCTCTTCTCTTCTCTCTCTTAATCAGACTCAATCAGATCGAGAAGCCCTTATTCAGAAAGAAAGAAAGAGAAAAGGAAGGAGTCACCTGGTCGCCATGTCATCTTCTTCCGATTCCGCCAAAACACATCACTTCTTCTAATCCAACCAACAAGGGTATTATTGGTATATTATGTGTAAACTTATCTCACATAATAATTATATCTTCACATATCCTGATGGAGATGGACGACTAGGGCACATAACTGCTTCGTAACTTTTGGGGTCTTACTAAAAAAAATAGAACTTTTGGAGTGTAATTGCAAATTGCAAGATGTTGAAGGGGTGCCTCTATAATTTATCCTTAATTTAAATGAAGAGCAACACATCTTTACCCACCATAACCATTTGATCCAAGCTTCATTCTCTCTTGGTAAGGTTTCTAGCAGACATGTGCAAAACTATCTCAAGTCGGCCGATGTTGGAGGGGCTTGAGTTAGAGTTTTATAGCTCTAATCACAAGGCATAAAATCATAAGTTAGAAAGATAAAAAGAAAATCATGCAAGAGAGCGAATGCTAAGGATATGGGTGGTTTAGATTTGGTTACTTCACTAGCTATTGTGAGATTACCATTTCAGTGAAATGTGAATAACTCTTCTTAAAAATAGTATATCAAGTGCCTTACTATCCACAAGGGGAACCACTCCAAAGATGTGTATGAGCACCATCCCCTCCCTTTAAGAGTAAGAAAAATACAGGTGCCCCTTCAAAGACGTCATGCAATGAAAATCCGACACCATCCCTTGCCTTCTGCTAAGGGCAAATCCTAATGTCTTGGTCTCCCCGGAATAGTATATAAATCATGCACAATCTACATACCTTTCATGGGCCCATTTGACAAGTTCGCCTCTGTTGAGTGATTGTTGATCCCCTATTTGATTTTGATGAGACTAAAACACTTGAGTATATTTCATATTGTACTAATGAATTCAAGTGAGTGTTTCAGGTAAAATACTTTTAAACTTGAAAGAATGCCTTAGAAAATGGTTCAAGGATTTTAAGTTGAGTTTTACTCATGTTTGGAACCATTTAAGTCTTTGCCCTGCACTCGAGTCGACTCCTAGAATTTTCGAGTTGACTCTGGCACATGGTTATTGTCTGGCACTTTCTCGAGCCGACTCCTAGATGAGGTGAGTCTACTCTTACAGAAATGACAGAGAATAGTTTTTCTAGAGTGTAGAGTGCGAGTCGACTTCAACTGTTCATGAGCCGACTCTTACAGAGAAAGAGAGCTAGTTTTCAAGTTGCAGAGCTCGAGTCGACTTCAATTGTTCACGAGCCGACTCGTATAAAGAAAGACAGAGAACGAGTTTTCAAGCTACAGTACGCGAGTCGACTCCTACAAAATGCAAGCCGACTCCCGCAGAAAAAGATAGAAACCCAGTTTTGAAGACCCAAGCTCGAGTCGACTCCCAACAAGCTCGAGTCGACTCCAAGCCTGCAAGAGCCGACTCCAAATCTGCTGGAAGGCATAACGGCTAGTTTTCACGGCTCCAACGGCTAGTTTTTCACGGCTCCCAACGGCTCTATTTTATCTCTAATGGCTAGGAGAAGCTTTCCACATGTTCTTAAGGCTATAAATTTATGGAAACACCATCAAACAAGAGAAGGGAGAGCTCCACAAGATCAAATCTTTCAAGAATCCTAAAAGAGAGGGCATAATGCCAATATCCACAAAAAGGACCAAACATTTCAAAAAGAATTGAGCTATTCAAGTTAGGATCAATCAAAGCATACACCAAGAGCCTCAAGATCACATTCTCAACCTCAACAAATTGGTGAAGAGCTTCAAAGATTAACCACTTCACCAATCTGAGTTTTGCTCCTTTTTATTTGTGTTTTATATCTTGAGCTTAACTCTAGTGTGCTTTAGTTCTTTTAATTCCTTGTAAAGGTTCTTCTAAACCTAAATTGGAAGTTGTTGAATCAAAGAGATTCAACAAGGAAAAAGATTTTGGTTGGTGTGCCTTGGAAAAAACCAACAGGGTTGTTTGTGAGCCCGAAAAACAAACATTGAAAAGATTTTAGTTGGTGTGCCTTGGAAAAAACTAACTGAGTTGTTTGTGAGCCCGAAAAATAAACATTGAAAAGATTTTGGTTGGTGTACCTTGGAAAAAACCAACTGGGTTATTTGTGAGCCCGAAAAATAAACGTTGTAAAGATTTTGGTTGGTGAGCCTTTGAAAAAATCAACTGGGTTGATTGTGAGCCCGGAAAACAATCGGAATAGATTTTGGTTGGTGAGCCTGGGAAAACCAACTTGGGTTCGTTGTGATTCCGAAAAAACAACGAGTTGGGTTGTGAACTCGTAAAACAACCGCACTGTAATCAGGACGGATTATAGTAGAAATTTTTAGAAGATCTTGGGGAGTGGACGTAGGTGTAGGGTTAGCACCGAATAACTATAAAATCTTTGTGTTTGTGTGTGTGCATTGGTTTCTTTGTTTACTGCATTTACATTACAGTTATTTATCTTAAATTGTTTTATTGAGCTTATTTATCCACTGCTTAATAGTTCTAATCTTGATTAGATAAGAATTAATTTGTTGCTAAGTTTAAATTTCATTGTTCATCCATATAACTTAGCTTAATTAACACAAAAGTTTAGAAGTAGTTAAAAAGATTTAAAAGCCCAATTCACCTTCCTCTCTTGGGCTGCATATCTGGGCAACAAGTGGCATCAGAGCAGGTGCTTTAATATTAGTTGTTGACCTAACAGTCAAAAGCCAAAGATCATGGCAGCCCCGCACATTGATTTATTTTCTGAGGGATCTTCCACAAACGGACCCCCACTGTTTGTTGGAATTGATTATGGGCAGTGAAAAGCTAAAATGAAAGTTTTTTTTCAAGCCCAAAACTATAACTTTTGGATCATTACAGTAAATAGCCCTCACATACTCTCTCAAACTGTTAATGAAAAAGACTTAGCACAATTGAATGCTAATGCTATGAACATATTATATTGTGCTAATCATGAAACTATATTTAATGAAATCTCTGCATGCTTATCTGCTAAGAAGATATGGGATACTTTAGAAAATATTTATGATAAATCTCAGATCAGCTCACATATGCTTCAATTACATACTAACAGTGAGCCTACAGGAAAAGCTTTTGAATCTCCCAATCAGGAAGAAAGAGCAATAAATGAAGATTCGGTGATGAAAACAAGGATCCATCCTCAAACACCGAAAAATTCAAAAGCTTCTTAAAGACAAAGAAGAAGACGAAGCAAGAAGAAAGAAAGAAAGAAATTAAAAGCAAGAAAGCCTTGACTAAAAGAGAGTCAAGCAAGAAGATAAAAGGTAGGAGCAACAATGAACTACAAGAGGTAACTAACTTGTGCTTTATGGCACAAGAAGATGAGGTAAAATTTAAATCTAATTTTACATTTAGTGATTTTCAAGAAGAATTCTCTTTTGATGAACTACTGAATGTTTTTCATGATTTGTATGGTGAATTTAGAAAACTATCTATGAAGAACAAAAATCTTAAAAAGCTAAATCTGAAAATTTCAGAAGAAAAAAATTCTATTGCTGAAATAAAAGACAAATTAAATTCTGAGAATGAAAGATTAAGAATAAATTCAGAAGAATTGATTCAGAAAAATCAAAATTTAATTAAAGAAAATCAAAACTTAAGTAAAGAAGTTAACCAACTGAAATTCTTTGTTAACAAATTCACTGTAAGTTCAGAAAGATTAAAAATGATGTTTGAAAGCCAATATGCTATTTTTGATAAATTAAGACTTGGCTTGACTCCCTTGCTTAACCTTAAACCCCTAAAGAAAAGGATTATAAATTCGTCAATCAAAGCATTAAATAAGGTAACTTATTCCAAACATGTGCATAAAAACTTTACCTATAGTTCCAATACAAACAAATCAAATGGTAAAGTTATTACAATTAAACAGATTTGGATTTCAAAAGAAACCATATGCACTAATCCTCAAGAAGCCAAGCAAGCTTGGGTACCTAAAATGAAAATATGAGGGTGTAGATATAGGTGTACCAAGCTACCCATAGAACAAATAGAACTTTCATGCAAATGGGTGCATTGACACATAATTAAAGATAAGTCTCAATTCATTTATTAAATCTAGTATAAGGTTTAATGTTCTACATCGTGTATTGAGATTATTTTTATTTGAAATTGCGATACTCTCTGCATCAAAGCTTTAAATGCCTTATATATATGTTAAATTTTATCTCAACGATCTTAGCATGAAATTATCTAGTGCTTGCATATGATAAAAAAATAATGAATAAATATGTATAACTTTCTTCTTAAAGTTTTCAAAATCTAAATTTTTTCTCTAGTACAAATGTTTGATGCTAATTTCATGCCTTCATGTTAAAACTTTATTACGCATAATACTTATAAAATCTTATTTCATCATTTGTGAAGGTATGAATATAATTTATCATTATATCACTTATTCCTTATATGATTATTTGAAATATATTATGATTTGCTCTATAAGTCGCATGTATGCATCATATGTTAAATCATAATCAAATCATAATTGTTTCAATTATAAATAATTAATGTGTCGTGATCATAATGGGACACTCTATTAAAAAGTCTTATAACAACGGATTATTTTTTTTTTACAAGTAATTCTCAAGACTATTCTAAAAACCTAAAATCAATAAATTTGATTTTTAAAGTGTTTCATTGAGTATAATCATTGTATTCTTGATTGAATGATTAATATCCTTCCATAAAATTATCTCAAATTCTACTGATTAATTTTAACACGTCATGTTTAATCTGAGCATAAAAATCTTTTAAAAACATGAATATTAATTCTTTTGAACTATCTCTCATAAGTCAAAAATAAAATCTTATTTGATCTAAAAGAAGATTGCTTATCTTCCTGAAACATGATTATTTGTATTAAAAGCTGAATCATAATCAGAATTTTGATAGAAACAACTGTTTAAGATAATTTGATTAAAACTTAACTGGTATATCCTATTGATAATTATCTTAAGCAAATAGAATTTAAGCTAAATTGATTCTGAAAACAAAAAATTGATTTGACATTGATAAATCTTCTTATTGCCTCACATGGGTGTTTTTGAACCATTTTGTTTAATGAAATTATCTCTTTAGTTCAAGTGACCTGTGCTTATTTTTGGAAAAAAAACTCTCATGAGTAGTGTGACTCAATACTTAATTAATTTTATAACTTATGTTGAGTCATCCAATTAAAATTTATTGTATGAATGTTATGTACTTTGACAAAACTGATGACCTCTCTTTCAAGAAAGAAAAAGAATTTTGTTAATAATGCAGGATCCTTGAGCAAGAAAATGAAAAATTTCAACTTAAAGGACCTCTATACAAGATGCATAGAACATTCACAAGCAAACAAGAGAGAGGACCTTCTTCAGTCAAAAGTTTACATATAAGAAATCTAAAAGGTATATAGCTTGAAGAATGCAAAATATGCTGGTAATTCTAAATTCTTCTCTTGTGAGTTAGTTGAGCAAAGTCAATAACTTAAATCTTAATGTGGCATGATTAAAGCCTTTAATTATTAATTTCTTAATATTATGTCTACATATATATTGATTGACTTATGTTTTTGAAAATTGTCTCATAGTTTATTTAAATTGACATATGCCTTTGTTTATGTGATGCATAACCATAAAATACACAAGTTTATGCTTCAAATCTCTAATTCAAAATAACTTATGATCCTTGAGCATAATGAAAATATTGTTTGCATGCATGATGTACATTCATATGTTATGCAGCATAATAAATCATCTCTTTATTCTGCTCTTTCATAAAAATCACTTAAAAAATAATAAAAAGAAAGAGAGATAAAGAAAAAAAATGAACATTGTTCAAGAAAAGTAAAAGCTAAGTAAAATTAAATACTCTAACCATAAGTAAAAGCAAAACAAGCATAATATATTCAACACATTCATGAGACTTGTTTTTGGAAGGGATAAAATCTATAATTAGTTGTATTTAAACAGGGAGAGTTTGGAGTGAACACTTTTTTGTTAAAAGGAACGATTTGACTTCCCTATATTGCTCATCAAAGGGATGGTGCTAATGGGGAGGCTAGTGGTAGTATCCGGCACTATTTGACCCAACTATTCGGTGTAGGGTATATTAGAAACGACACAAGAGGGAAGCTAGTGGTAGTACCTCGTGCCCTTTTCCAACTCCACCGGATAGGAAGCAAATAGAGTATAGAGCATAGAAAAGTAAAACCAAAAATAAATGAAGATAATGAAAATGTACATTGATTGCTTAAAGAAAGAAATTCATAAAAATGAGGAAATAAATGACAAGATAAATAAAAGTATATAAGAAGTTTGTGAAAAGTCAAATGAAGTTTCAATCACTTGAAAACACATCTTAAGGATAAAATTAGTGCAGAATTACATTTAAGTAGGGAGAGTTTTACTTGAAAAGAATTGATTTTGATCCTTAACATGATTGTTCTTAATGTTTTAATACATAATGTTATGACTTAATGCATATTATGTTTTGCATGTGACATAATGTTTTGAATTATGAATTCAGATAACAAATATCTTCTTTAAATATAACTTGTAATGCTTCATGCTTGAACAACTTATTTGAAACATGTTTCTACCAATAGCAATTTTATTTTTCTTTTTATGACATTCATAATTTGAAATAGGCTTTAACTTTGCATACAAGTTTTTGCTTCAACTTTGACTTCGAAATAACTTGTGTTCCAAAGCCTAATAAAAATTATTTTCACTTACATTCCATACTCATCAATGATATTTTGGATTCCTCTTGTACTCTTCTGATCAAAAATTTTCTTATTAAATCAGTTCCAATGCTTGAATATTTGAAATATTACATAAAAATTTTTCTAAAGTATTTTTGAAAGAAATTTTAGATTTGTCGTTCATGATTACCTTTGAAATCTGAAAGTTGAAATATATTTGCAAAAAGGAGAAGAGAAGGATACTTCTATTTTAATGAATATCTTCTAAAAAATATAAAAAAAAAAAATCTGAATTTGCAAATTAGGCAGAATGAATTGATTCTAATTTATCTTTCAACTTGCCTAACATTAGTACATAATGTCCTTCAATTTGTACCAAAATTCAATATGAATTACAAAGATTCTGGATGTACTCTAATATTTTTGAAATATGTATTTTCAATCTTAATAATTTAAGATGAGCTACAATGTAGAAGATACTTATCTTAAATTATAATCTTGAAATCTTTCTTGAAAATTTTTATGAAATTCAGAATCTGATTTTATATAAAAGCTTAAACTTAATTTAAAAATGCTTCTATCGTTGCATTTTTGTAACTTTAGTTATATGCTTCAATGATTGCATCATTCAGAAGAATGACTCAATATGATCCCTAGATGAAAACTACAGTTTAAGAAAAATAGAATTAATTTTGATGCCTTTGTTGATTGCCTTGATACACATCTGAAACATATCATTTTTTATCTTATAAGTATACTGAAATTGCTCTAAATGATGCATGTTTCAATGATCTTGATTGTGAACAAATATTCTTATATATATAATTTTATTTTGATATTAAAAAAATTTATTGTGTTTCATGCATACATTGCTGTGAAACTATGACTAAGAAATCAAATTTTATAAATATACACTTGAATGATCTTCTATATATTTTTTCTCCTGTATAATTAAGAGCTTCTATCAGTAAAAAAAAGCTATTTTTAAAAGGAGAGTGAATGATCTTAAAACTAGAAATATTTTAATTCACTCAAATGATTCTTGAAGAAAAGAAAATGTAATTACTTTTGAAAGAGCTTTGAGCTTCAAAAGAATTATTTTCTGATTAATTTTTTAGTGCATATTCTCAAAAATTAAGAGGAAGCATAACTTGTTCTTGAAAGATTAAATACAGTGATTGCTATAAATTTTGAAAAACTCTAGATCACTCTACATTCTTGATATCATAGAATTTCAGTTTTATTCACGCTTATCATCAAAATCTGAAATTCAACAAAAGAAAAGAATGATTAAAGAAGAATGTATTTTTTGAGGGAGAGCTTTAAATATTCAATCTCTTTTTATTCAAAAGTCACTTTCATTTGATGCATACTTTGAATGTTTTATTTAAAAAAATATCTTCAAATTCTAAACTCTTAAATAGAATGATCAATTAAGGAGGAGAAAGAAAATTTCAGGAGGAGAGATATATAACTTAATCGCATAAATCCATAACTAAAGGAGAGAGAAAGAATACTAAATGAGAAGTGATCCTAATACTCTCCAATATGTATCATCTGAAATTTAAATCTAAAAATCTTTATGATACACCTTGAGGCTTGCTATTTGGTTAATATATCTTGTGCATCAATCATGAACCAAATTGTAATTCAAATAGATGATCTTAAGTGCCTTTAATTTAATAAAAAAAAGAGGAATAAAAATAAAAGAGAAAAATTAACCTAGAACGTAGTGTTTTATGTTTGCTTCATGATCATTGTTGTCGATATCTCAAAGCATGAATAGATCTCAAGAGGCTTACATAAATGAAAGAAGAAATGCATGTTCTTAAAAGCTAAATCATTAAAAGCTACTCTATGAAAATTTAGAAAAGATCTTAGTATGCTTTTAATGTCTAATTGACATCAACTTCAGCATATTTCGGTATCACTTTATCTTGGTATCAAACTTTGTGCTTCATTAAATATCTTTTGAAAGCTGGATTTCAATTTGTGCTTAAATTGGTAAATCATTTATTTTGAAAACAAATTAAAAAGGATTTCATTTGTCTCAGCATCAAAAATTTATTTTGGAATCTACTAATGGATTGTTATTAGCTTGCACTTTACTGTTTCAATCTTGTGCCAATTCATGTTACTTGATTTTGATGCCTTGATTTTTTTTTAAAAAAAATAAGAGAGTTATCAAAGAGCTCTAAAAGAACCTTCAAAGCTTTGAATTTTATGTATGATCAAATATATATCATGAAAGAATTTTGACTTCATTAAGAATTAATTCTTTAATGATTCAACATAATTTCTTTTAGTATATAAGTCTTGATCTTATACCATACTTTGAAACTTAATTAAATTGCTCTCATGCTGGTATATATGTAATATATTGAGAAAAAGAATTTAAATAAAAAAATAAACAAAAAAACTTTCATATGCTATTGAAGAACTTTCAAAAAGAAGGAAAAAAGAGGTTGGATTTTCATTTGTGCTTTAATTGAACATCATCCTTGCTACTCCTTCAAAAAAAATTGAAAAAGACTCCATCTGCACTTGATTTGAAAACTATCTTTGAATTTAAATTTGATGTGCTCTCATTATAATTTGCTCTGAAATCATCTTAATTGGCTCTGATCTATGCTCATTAATCTTGTTCTGACATTATTGCCTTGAGTTTCATGATTCTTATTCTTGCAATCCTTTGACATGCATTAAAAGAAATGTTGCTTTGTGCTTAATGCTTCATTATCTTGCAACCTTTTTGCTGATAACCAAAAGGGAGAGAAGAATTAGTATAAAAATGTATTAATTAAGGGGGAGAAGATTGTAAAAGCATGGAGAACAATTGGAGAAGAATTGAAGCACTATAAAAATAAAGAAGAAAACAAGCAGAATTGAAGAATAGTTTAAAAACTAAAAAAATAATTAAGTATAAGCAAAACAATTGAATGCATTTTATGAATGCTTATATAATTCCAAATGAAAGGGGGAGCCTTAAGTTTACGAGTTTATTGTTCAGACCTTTCATATCTTGGATAAACTAAATTCAGTCATTATATTCTTTTTGATCTTTTTTGACTCAATACTTAGTATATGTAAATTCACTTGCATATACTCAATGCTTTGTCATCATCAAAAAGGAAGAGATTGTTGAGTGGTTGTTGATCCCCTATTTGATTGTGATGAGCCCAAAACACTTGAGTATATTTCATATTGTACTAATAAATTCAAGTGAATGTTTCAGGTAAAATACTTTTAAACTTGAAAGAATGCCTTAAAAAATGGTTCAAGAATTTTAAGTTGAGTTTTACTCATGTTTGGAACCATTTAAATCTTTGCCCTGCACTCGAGTCGACTCCCAGAATTCTCGAGTCGACTCTGGCACATGGTTACTATCTAGCACTTCCTCGAGTCTACTCCCAGATGAGGCAAGTCGACTCTTACAGGAATGACAGAGAGCAGTTTTTCCAGAGTGCAGAGCGCGAATCGACTCCAACTGTTCCCGAGCCGACTCTTACAGAGAAAGACAGAGAGCTGATTTTCAAGTTGCAGAGCTCGAGTCGACTCCAACTGTTCACGAGCCGACTCGTACAGAGAAAGACAGAGAACGGGTTTTCAAGCTACAGTGCGCGAGTCATCTCCTACAAAACGTGAGCCGACTCCCACAGAAAAAGACAAAAATCCAATTTTGAAGAACCCGAGCTCGGGTCGACTCTCGACTAGCTCGAGTCGACTCCTGCTTCAGCTGAGTCGACTCCAAGCCTACAAGAGCCGACTCCAAATCTGCTGGAAGGCATAACAGCTAGTTTTTCACGGCTCCAACGGCTAGTTTTTCACTTCCAACGGCTCTATTTCGTCTCTAACGGCTAGAAGAAGCTTCTCACATGTTCTTAAGGCTATAAATTTATGGAAACATCATCAAATAAGAGAAGTAAAAGCTCCAGAAGATCAAATCTTTCAAGAACCCTAAAAAAGAGAGCATAATACCAATATCCACAAAAAGGGCCAAACATTTGAGCAAGAATTGAGCTATTCAAGTTAGGATCAATCAGAGCATACACCAAGAGCCTCAAGATCACATTCTCAACCTCAACAAATTGGTGAAGACTTCAAAGATCAACCACTTTACCAATCCGAGTTTTGCTCCTTTTCATTTGTGTTTTATATCTTGAGCTTAACTTTGGTGTGCTTTAATTCTTTTAATTCCTTAGAAAGGTTTTTCCAAACCTAAATTGGAAGTTGTTGAATTAGGAAGATTTAACAAGAGAAAAGGTTTTGGTTGGTGTGCCTTGGAAAAAACCAACTAGGTTGTTTGTGAGCCCGAAAAACAAATGTTGAAAAGGTTTTGGTTGGTGTGCCTTGAAAAAAAGCAACCGGGTTGTTTGTAAATCCGGAAAACAAACGTTGAAAAGGTTTTGGTTGGTGTGCCTTGAAAAAAACCAACTGGGTTGTTTGCGAGCCCAGAAAACAAACGTTGTAAAGGTTTTGGTTGGTGAGCCTTTGGAAAAACCAACTGGGTTGATTGTGAGCCCGAAAAACAATCGGGATAGATTTTGGTTGGTGAGCCTGGAAAAACCAACTTAGGTTTGTTGTGATGCCGGAAAAACAACGAGTTGGGTTGTGAACTCGTAAAATAACCGCACTGTAATCAGGGAGAATTATAGTGAAAATTCCCAGGGGGTCTTGGGAAGTGGACGTAGGTGCAGGGTTAACACCGAACCACTATAAAATCTTTGTGTTTGTGTGTGTGCATTGGTTTTTTTGTTTACTACATTTATATTAAAGTTATTTACCTTAAATTGTTTTATTGAGCTCATTTATCCGCTGCTTAATAGTTCTAATCTTGATTAGATAAGAATTAATTTGTTGCTAAGTTTAAATTACATTGTTTATCCATATAACTTAGCTTAATTAACGCAAAAGTTTAGAAATAGTTAAAAAGATTTAAAAGCCCAATTCACCCCCCCTCTTGGGCTGCATATTTGGGCAACAGCCTCCCCTTCTTATAACCTCTCCCATTTCCAAAGTACATGAGGAGGTTTAAGATAATGTCAGCCTCAACTGATCTCTTTTAAGTACTGCACTAAAATTATTCTTCACATCCATCTATTAGAGCTCATGCGGGCTTATTTAGTCCCATGTCATTTGCAGGGCTTAGGACCTCGCCTAAAAATGCTACTCAGTGTTGAGTTACTGATCGGTTCTTTCAATTTTGAAAATAAACCACGCAATAGCACGTATCCTGTAGGATAGTGATTACGGGTGTCGGTCCACAGGGATTGGAAAATAAGTTATTTTTCCTAATTAAATAATTACTTCAAAGGGCATAAGCTAGAGTAAATGATAAAAACTAAGAATTAATATGAATGTAGTAGTATGAATTATCTATGGAGGGAGGTGTTTAGGGCTAGAATCCACCGATAGATTTATATTCGTGACGCTTTCAATGATTGAGTTGTATTTAAGACTTGATTGCTTCCGACTACAAGCCAAAGCAATCATAAAAGAAAATTATAACTAATTCCCAGCATGAATCATCTAAGTCTAGCACAAACCATCTACTCTAACGATAAGCATGACCTGTCTAACCTAGCATGATGCATCTGATCATTAAATCATTAAACATGAAATCGATGTCACATGAATATCTCCTCCAAACCACAGGTGTTGGATTTGATGAAATAGATCAATCTATGTAAAATATTTTATGCAAGATAAATGATTCACATAAATTGGATAAATCATGAGATCAATTGATAAATTCTTCATCATGCAACAATCTTACAATACAAACTCAAATCAATAAAAATGAAACGAATACTCCTCTATGGCCTCATCAAACCCCTAAACCGAGGTTTAGCTGCTCATGATGCTCGGCAACTTTGATCGGCTTGCTGAGATGCTCCACGCCATCCGTTTCAAGTCCTTCCTTCTTTTTCTTTTTTTTTTTTTCTCTCACTAACTCATCCGCTCACAGCATCCCTCTTTTTTTATTCTCCCTTCTCGGCACCATAACAGAGCATGCTCTGTTCTTTCTTTCTTCTCACCGTCCTCCCCCCCTTTTAACCGAACGCCATCCTCCTCCTTTTATAGTTGTCCGGAGTGCTCATTCGGGAAGGGAGAAGAGATCACGGGCGGCTGATTCCGGGGCGTGATACCGGAGGGCAAATCGCGGACGAAGACGGTGAATGGCTGGTTCTTGGGAGGAAAGCGTGATCCGTGGAATGAGGCGGGACGGCTGAATCATAGGTTGCTGGGATTCCGGGGCGTGATGCCGGAGGGCGGATTGCGGACGAAGACGGCGAGAAACGGGAGGCTGGGTTGTGGGCTGTAGATCCGTGGCTGGAATCACGCTTCAAGGCTTTCTTTCTTTGGACCATGGGAGGCTGGTTGGATCTCGGGAGGAAGGCGTGATCCGTGGAGCGGCTGGGACGCAATGCTGGGAGGAGCGGAAGAAGAAGGAGGCCGGATCCATGGCGTGATACACTGGGAGAATGCGGAGCCTGTCTCGGATGCTCGGAACGGCAGCTGTGCGGAGGCGCTGGATCTCGGCTGCTGGGAAGAGGGCTGGTCGCGGGATCGACAGGGAGACGCCGTGGAAGATCACGGCCGTGATGCACTGCGGGAGGAAGAAGATAAACAGTGAACTGAGTTTTTTTTTTTATTATTATTATTTTTTGTAACACTGTTCATATGAACAGTGTTTTTTCACGGAACACTGTTCATATGAACAGTGATTCCAGTAATTTTTTCGATATTTAATTATTTTTTTTTAGTTTTAAAATTATAAATTTTATACAAAGGTAGGTAAGGAATTGGTTGGGAATTGGCTTTGGATTTGAGGTGGGTCATGATCGTTGATTTGCTTGAACTTGTTCTCGAGCCCAATGTTATTTAAATTTAATTCTTGCTAAACTGCTTCAGACCGAACTCGATCAGATAAAATAAACAAAAATGTGACTTAATAAAAAGGATTAATCAAACCTTTTTCCTCATACAAAAATAATTATCTAATCAGGACCAAAACCTGTTTAATCATAGCATTAGCTTGATTACAACTCCATTAGGTTACTAAACCGGGTCAACACAATCTTCTCCTTATATGTTTTCCTGTATTTTTCATGAAAGATCGCAACCAAGAAAGAGACAAGTTCAGAGTCTGGTTTAAGAAAAAGAATTATTTACTTCTTACCATATTTTAAATTTATTTCAATGATTATTCAATTTTATGATAAAATATGTATTTATCAGTTTAAGAACATTGATAAGTGCTATGGAAAGATAACTAAATTATAGATTATTAAGCACTTATCAGTTACACCCCATGTGATGCGACGTTCGCAGCGGAATTTCGCACGGAACGTCGTTCATCGTATGAACGCGCCACGGATCATAGAGTTCAAAAATTTTTTGGATCCAAATCCAGAAAACCTTTGAACTCATGAGGGAGGAAAGATTAGGATCTGAAAGAGGTTGATTAAATATCATAAAACTAAAACAAAAATCTGAAACAAAGATTTGAAGATCCCATCTTCAAACTTTTGTGCGGGTGGAAAAACACCGCAGCCTGATGATCTTAGGAGGTTCCTGTTGGAGCCGCACAAGCGTCCGGCCTCTACAGGTATCCACACGAGGACTTGATTATCTGAGATCAGATATTATTGGAGTGCTAGCTCCTTGCAGAGACCTCTCATGACTATCAATAAAGATTAGAAGAAGATCAGCCACATACCTCCTTGAAGAAGAACTCTTTCTTCTTCAACCTTGCTCGTGATGGAGGAGGAGAAAGGATGAAGCTTGCACCGTGGATCTTCCCTACCTTGCTTCTATGGAAGAAGAGGAAGACGAAGCCCTCTTGCTACCGTGGAGAAGGAGGAAGAAGCTTGGACTTGAGGCGTGATGGAAGGAGAGAAACTCTTTCTCTCTAAGTGCTAATCAACAATTGATTGGATTGATCTCTTCACACCAACAAGGGGTCCTTTTATAGATGGCAGATGGAGGGAGCTAAGGATCAGATCAAAGCTCATAATCCAAGGGATTAAGGCTTATCAACAAGGCTCCTAATCAGATTAGGATGACCCCTCAAACCGCCCACCATGGATGAATGCCAAGTGTCAATGTATGGCGCCATGATCAAAAGTTTCAGCCCAATCCAATTGGATTTGATCCTTTCCTATGGCGCCTACCTCCACATGATGACATGTGTCATTTGATCAGGAGATTAGAGCCTAATCTTATTAGGCTTAGACCTCCTTCATGCCGCTCACTTAAGGATGAATCCATGTATCCATGGCACCATGCAACCATTGCATGACAAGTGTCCATGGATCAAGATCAAGGTGATAAAAATCTAATCATGAACCCAATTCCTAATCACATTAGGAGAGAGGGTGCGCCGCCATGCGTCATGGGATGCCATGTCGACTTTAGAGTCTGCATGGTGTGAACACGACTTAAGGCATTTTCATCCTACGATGTCATGTGGACTTAAAAGTCCGCATAGTGTGAACATGATTTATGGTATATTCCAAGAATATACCCTGATCTAATCAGGGTTGACCCAATCATGAGCCCAACTCAATTTAGGTCTAACACAATTTGATTTGGCTCATCAAATCAGCCCAATTGCAATCCAATTGCAATCAATTCCACTTAATTCTTCTTCCATTAACTCAGTAACACTTAGTGGGTTAATTCAATCACCAATCATATTAATAATTGACATCAATTGTGATTCTAAATCATAATTACGATAGTCTGACTAATCAAATCCTCTATATGTGTGACCCCGTAGGTTCTATTTTGTCTGGTAGTGAGACATATTGAGATCCCTATCTCAATATCACTGAAACTCCTTTCAGTGGACTGAAACAATTTAGTTCTACTCTTAGAGTTCACTGATCATCATGTGAATGCCTTCGAGTCTCACAATCCACTAGTGACACCTAGCAGTATGTGGTGGCAATCCAGTAGAATGGAATGTCTGAACCTCTAGGTGCAGTTAGCGTATAATACAGTCCCTCTATCATGGATCCCAACAGATGGAGGTTATGGATAACTCGTCAAACTCCATCGTCCGTCATATGTCAAATTTATTCGACTTCCAATTCGAGATATGGAAAACTCTTTTTCCAAAATACCTGGCCAGAAATTTATCGAACTTAGTCTCATAAATCATATAGGATCACTCCTAATCTATCAAGGTCGATAGATCCCATCTAGATGCAACCCAATTTCAAAATAAACTTACTGCAGCCAATCCGTACCACAAAGATCCAAATGGCTAGGGCCCAAGTATACATACTCGTCAAACTACAGCAACCTCACAGTGAATAGCTGAGGCATCGCAGGTCAAAGGACCAGTCATACAACTATAGCATAAGTAGTTACTGACGAGTGGATAGACATCCATGTGACTACTTTCTTTGGTCATGCTCAGTACCTTGTTCTCTAACAAGTACTTGCACAATCACTCCAGTGTCTCTACACTGTGGACTCGAGACTCATCCATCTGACTAAGTGATCTGTGTACTAATTTCAGCGGATCGATCACTGTCCCTTATGATGGATCCATCGATCAGGAGCATTTAGAAATTAATCCCTAATGACACATGCCCCAAATTCTTAACTTCTTGAGAATATGTATCATCATCTTATTAATTTCTTGGATGATTCATGGACACATACAAACATGAATGAATAATAAATTGCCCAATCTTATTAATTAATAAGAGTCAAATTACAAATTTATGCCCTAGATTACAAATATGTGTCAGCCACATTGGCTTCTAGGGCATACTTCTAATTAATGGGTCCGCCACGTTGTCAGTGGAGTCTACTCTCTGCACCTCTACATACTTCGTTTCGAGGCAGTCACGAATTAGATAAAATCGCTGCTCTATGTGCTTGGATTTCTGGTGAGATCTTGGCTCCTTAGCCAGTGCTATGGCGCCATTGTTGTCGCAGAAAAGGGTTATGGCATCTGATGACATGACACCTAGCTCCTCGACAAACTTCTTGTACCAGAACGCTTCCTTCACAGCATCCGATGCGGCAATGTACTTTGCTTCCATAGTAGAATCTGCAATAATCGGTTGTTTGGAACTCTTCCAATTTACCGATCCTCCATTGCATAAGAATATATATCCTGATGTAGACTTTCTATCATCAGGGTTAGTCATAAAGTCTGAATCAGTGTATCCTTCTACCTTTAACTCAGATCCTCCTCTAAAGACCAAAAACATATTCTTAGTCCTTCTCAAGTACTTAAGAATATTTTTCACAGCTATCCAGTGCTCCTCGCCTGAATTCGACTGATATCTGCTCGTGACACTCACAGCATGTACTATATCAGGTCGAGTACATAGCATGACATACATGAGGCTTCCTATTGCCGAAGCATAAGGGATCCTGCTCATTTGCTGATTCTCTTTAGATGTTTTGGGGCACATCTTCTTAGAGAGATTTATTCCATGCCTTAGGGGTAACAATTTTCTTTTAGAGTTTTCCATGCTGAACCTCTTCAGCACTTCCTCTATGTACATTTTCTGTGATAGGCCTAGCATCCTCTTAGATCTATCTCTATAGACCTTAATCCCCAAAATATAGGATGCTTCCCCTAGGTCTTTCATGGAGAACTCCTTAAACAACCATAATTTGACCGATGTGAGCATGGGAATATCATTCCCAATCAGGAGTATATCATCTACGTACAATACGAGGAATACTATAGCCCTTCCACTGACCTTTTTGTACACACATGGTTCCTCTTCATTCTTGATGAAATCAAACGATTTGATTACATCGTTGAAACGAGTATTCCAACTCCGAGATGCTTGCTTTAATCCATAGATGGATTTTTGCAGTTTGCAGACCTTGTGATCATCATGGCTGGAAGTGAAACCCAGAGGCTACTCTATTTAGATATATTCCTCAAGATATCCATTAAGGAATGCAGTTTTCACATCCATCTGCCAAATCTCATAATCATGATAAGATGCAATAGCAAGCAACGTTCGAATGGACTTCAGCATGGCTACCGGTAAAAAGGTATCCTGATAGTCAATACCTTCGCGCTGACTATAACCTTTTGCTATCAACCTTGCTTTATAGGTCTCTACCTTGCCATCCGAACCTAATTTTCTTTTCTAGATCCATTTACACCCAATAGGTACTATACCTTCAGGTGGATCTACTAAGGTCCAGACTTGGTTGGAATGCATGGAGTCTATCTCTGACTTCATTGCATCCATCCATCTCTCGGAGACGATGTCTAACATCGTTTCGTTGTAGGTTTTGTGATCATCACCATGTTCCCTTTCTCCCATGAGGAACTTTTCGTCTACTTCCTCTGTAAGCATACCTAAGTATCTTTTAGAAGGATGGGAGATCCTACTGGATCTACGAAGTGGACGAGGTTCTTCACGTATTGGCTCAATGTGAATACGTTCACTAGGCTCAATTGCTCGTTGCTCTTTAGAGACTTTCTCTTTGAGCTCAATTTTTCTCCCACTACCTCCATCAAGGATAAACTGTTTTTCCAAGAAGATGGCATGCCGGCTCACAAACACTTTGTGATCCTCTGGGATGTAAAAATTGTATCCTAACGACTCTTTAGGATATCCTATAAAACGAGCACCAATTGTCTTAGCCTTTTAACTTGTCCGCCTGTTGTTGCTTGACTTGGGTCGGACATCTCCAAATCTTGAGATAACTAAGACTCAGTTTTTTACCATGCCATATCTCATATGGTGTGGTAAGAACGGACTTAGAGAGAACTCTATTCAATATGTAGATAGCTGTAAGTAGGGCATCTCCCCACAGAAATAAGGATAAGTCAGTGAAGCTCATCATGGATCTGACCATATCCAATAGGGTCTAATTTTTCCTCTCTGACACCTCGTTGAGTTGAGGTATACCAGGAGGTGTCCATTGTGAAACTATACCATTTTTTGAGATAATCGTGAAACTCTCCACTAAGGTATTCACCTCCTCGATCTAATCGAAGAGCTTTAATGAGTTTTTCTACTTTATATCTGAATTCTTTGAACCTTTCAAATGCTTCAGATTTATGTCTCACAAGATAGATATAACCATACCGTGAGTAATTATCGGTAAAGGTTATAAAGTAGAAATAATGACCCCTAGCTTGCACATCGAATGGGCCACACATATCGGTGTGTACTAAGGCAAGTATCTCAGTGAACCTCTCCCCGTGTCCCACAAAGGGTAATTTGGCCATCTTTTCATGAAGGCATGATTCACAAATTGGATATGACTCAGAAGTCAATGAGCCCAAAAGCCCATGTTTCTCCAATTTGTTAATTCTGTCTTCTTCTATATGGCCAAGCTTGAGGTACCATTAATACTTTTGGTTTATCTCATCTCTAGATCTTTTGGATCTGATGGTACTCACTGTTTGCTCAGACACGTTCACAGTTACATCTATATGTAAGTGATAGAGACCGTCAATTATAAAACCACGTCCAAATAATTTATTTCGCAAATAAATAAAAATATAGTCTTTATTGAAATTGAATTCAAAATGTTCCTATGCTAGACAAGATACAGAAATCAAATTTTTGCTAGCACTAGGTACAAAATAACAATCTCTAAGTATCAAACTAAATCCTGAATGTAATCGCAGAGGATAGGTGCCCACAGTAACAGCAGCAACTCTTGCTCTATTGCCAATCCGTAAGGTTACCGCACCTTCCGTAAGCTTTCTACTTTTCTTTAGACCATGCATGGTAGTGCATAAGTGAACACTAGAATCAGAGTCTATAACCCAACTGAAAATAGAAGAAACCGTTAGATTAATTTCAATAATGAGCATATTAGACATACCTTTAGAAGGCGTGTCTCCCTTCTTGCTCTTTATACTCCCCATGTAGATAGGACAGTTCCTTTTCCAATGGCCATCTTCATTGCAATGGAAACACTTTCCTTTGAGTTCGGCCTTCTTCTTAGGAACTTCCTTCTTCGGCTTCTTCTCGGTCTTCTGCTTCTTCGCAGGCTTTTTCTTCTTCTCAGTAGACTTTTTCTTGGAAGTAGAAGCCAGCTCGGCAGCGAGAACTGTGCCCCTTGAACCTTTCAAGGCTCTCTCAGTTGTTACCAACATGTTTAACAATTCAAGTTTGGTGCATTCTGTTGTCGAATTTCCTGTTTACCTAAAAATATGCTAAACAGATCATTGTTAGAACCAACAAACAAAGTTTAAATTAATTTTACTCTTACCTTTTCTACTCGGAGAATAGTGGTCGTAAGAGGTCGATCCACAGGGAGGTGATTGGAGTTGCTTAAAAATAAAAACGTTCACTTGGATTCAAAATCGATTTTTGAATAACAAAAGAAAAACATTACGTCGGGAATGTTGAATGATTCTCCAGTCTATCAGAGAATGTTTTCCATTTGAAAATAATGACAAGACAGATACTTGAAATCGAAGAGCATTTATAAATTTAATAAAATATTTAACTATTCAAAGAAAAACTTTGGTATGATTGAAAACAGTGCTTAGGAAGATAGAAGTCTGGAACATAGACTGAATGAAAGAAAGTTTAATGCATTGCAAAAAAAGTAGAAATTAAACTGAACCTAGAACATGGATTGCATGAAAGAAAATTAATTGATTTCATAAAAAGAAATAATTACAAAAAGTAAAAAGATTGAAGATGAAGCCTAATGCTTCTTTCTTCTACAAGTAAAAAAAATAAAAATAAGAAATTTTATTTCCTCTCCCTTTCTCTCCCACAGTGGACTTTCAATATAAAACACCATTTTTTCTTTCTTTCTTTCTTCTTCCCAAGAACAGAGCTCCCCTGTTTCTTCTTCTCTCCCCACTGAACCGAGCCCTCTCTTCCAAACCAAACCGGGAACCTCTCCTCCCTCCTCTGTTTCTTGGCCTCCACTGAGCACACCTCTCTACTTTTCCTCCTCTCTTATATAGATCCCATCAGCAAGCACGTGGAGAGGATCGTGATTGATGGGAGCTGATCATGGTTGAAGATCCGGCGCGGATGCAGGGATCGGCTGGGCGGTGCGGGATCGTCGGATCACGGAAGAGGGGCTGGGATCGCCGGTGATTGCGGAGGATTTGGAGACGGGCGTTGTTGGCATGCGGTGGGGAAGCTGAAGATGCGTTTGAAACGGGCGCCTGGGTTCACGGACGCGGGATCGACGGGGAGGAGCCGATCGTGGAAGAGATCCGGTGCGGATCGGCTGGAACACGGGATGCTTGCATCGCTTGAAACGGCAGCTGGAAGCAATGCGGACGGCTGTGAGGCGGGCGTTGCTGGGATCACGGAAGAGGGAAGTCATCCAGGATCTTTGCTGGGAGGAGCCGTGGATCACGGGATGAGATGGGAAACAGAGGAAATGGGAGGCTGAGACGGCGGTTTGATCACAGCACGGGATCACGGAAGATGCTTGGACGCGGCTGGACTCTTGGGCTGCTGGGATTTGGGATTTGCTGGCTGCGATTGCGTTGATGGCATGGAGGATTTGGAAGGGATGCCATGGCCGGAATGCTCAAATGGAGAACGAACGGGGACCACGAACGGCTGGGATGCGGCTTCGGCTTGATTTGGGAAGGAGCTGAGGGACTCCTTGAAACGGACGGCTGCTGATCGTGGGATCTGGATTACCGGCTGCTGGAATGGATCGCGGAAGATGACGTGGCTTGGGGCGTTGGGATTGAAGGCTGAAGATGATGGTGATCTGATGGACGGCGCGGATGCTGGCACATCGCTACATGTTGAAGACGTGATGCTGATGATGAACCGTGGGATGGCTAGCACAATGTGGGGAACGAGCTGATTGGGCTACTTGCACAAATAAAATATTAATTAGTTAATTTTATTATTAATGATTAGCTAAAATACTAATTAAGATGGTCTGACGATTGCACTTTTGTGCTCTCATCACACCCCCCAACCAGCTTATTGCTAGTCTCTAGCAATTTAGTGCGACGATGATAAAATGGAAGTGCAAAAGTTTTATTTATTATATGTAAATATACATGAACTAAGATAAATACTCACTTTCATAGAGCATTACGATTGCACTTAGCACGTGCAACAAGCCGTTAAACCCCTAGGTTACCCTAGTGGACGAGTGTTGTCTCGTGAGGGTTTGCAGTGAAGTTACCCACAAACTTCAGTCCCAAAATAAAATTTGTTTTATGAAATGAAAGTCTAATTTCAAGTACATAACTGATAAGAATTTTAAAAGCACACAAGGTTTTAATTACTAAGTAGCCCAAATTCTAGGTTAGTATGCAATTTAAGTTGAAGTCATTAAGTTTTCCATTAGGAAGTTGTAAGACTTATTTATACTTGAGTGCTCAGTGAAGTTTGGACCATGCACACGCTAAGGTTTTGGATCTCCAAAATATCGCTAATGCTAGTAGTTTCCAAGAATTGGTCGGACAAGACCTATTTGCTGATTCAAAATCATCTTATCTGCAGGATTTCGAGAGCTGTGGATGTTTATTTTAATACCTCATGGGCTTTATATGTAATATTCTAGTTTACTCGAATTTTTACAACGACGGCTTTCACACTATTGTCTTTCTTAAGGTCAATATACATATTTTTTTTTTCATTTTTTTTGCATGAAAGAGAAATGATAATGTATATATTGTGCACTTTTACTCCTGTGATGATTCCTCTATGTAGCGAGCAATTAGTCGACAATTCTCACACCAGTTGGCATGAGGTGTCGGGCATTAAGACTCCCCTACGGACCTATGCTCGGGTTCCTCATCACAAACCCGCTGACCTTTGACAATAGGTAGCCCTTTTCGATGTACATGACTAAATCCACCAAATATGAATTTTTTTTTTTGGATAAGAAAAAGATGGTTCATCAGGATTCGAGGTTGCTACCATATTCTCAACACAATGTCGACCCTATACCTTAGAAAATGCAGGCCAGATGTGTTGTGAAATTTAAAGCATTAATTAGCTTACAACTCACTAAAAGGAACTTAATAAAAAGAACTCACTTTGCACTACTCTTGACTAGTCATTGGGCTCTTAGATTTTATATACCTTGTGTGTTGTAAAGAAATTAGAATTTTTTTTTTTATTCCAAAAATTTTCACTAAAAATTTTTTTTTTTATTAAAATTCCAAATGCTTAAGAATACCCCCAAACCTAAATCTAACATTGTCCTCAAGGTTAAAGAAAATTTAAAGCAGTAAGAGGACAGAGGAGAGGTTACCTAATATGGGTGGGTAAATTGAAAATTGGGGCAAAATCCTCCAAACCTGTATGTTAGTAATTTATTATTTTTTTTTAATAGAAGATATTTAAATGTTGGGTTGCCTCCCAAGAGCGCTAAGTTTTATGTCTTCAGCCAGACGATTCCGATTTACTTATAATAGACAGGGTCGGTGAGAAGTGTCTCCTCAACTTCTGGACTCAGATAATCGAGGTATGGTTTGAGGCGATGTCCATTAACTTGAAAAGATCTGCCATCCTTCGTACTACCTATAATTATCGCACCATGCGGATGCACTTTCTCCACAATGTATGGGCCAGTCCAACGGGATTTAAGTTTCCCAGGGAACAGATGTAATCGAGAGTCGTATAAAAGAACTTTCTGTCCTGGGTGAAATTTCTTACGAATAATCATTTTATCATGCATGATCTTCATGCGATCTTTGTACTTCTTGGCACACTCGTAAGCATCGTTTCTAATTTCTTCAAGCTCATCGAGCTGAAGCTTCCTATGTTCTCCCGCCTTGTCGAGATCGAAATTTAGGCGTTTGATTGCCCAATGGGCCTTGTGTTCTAACTCGACAGGTAAATGGCAAGCCTTGCCATAGACAATCCTATATGGGGACATTCCAATTGGTGTTTTGTAGGCCGTACGATATGCCCACAATGCATCTGTTAACCTATGGGACCAATCCTTTCGAGATGGATTGACAGTTTTCTCAAGGATGGTCTTGATTTCTCTGTTGGAAATCTCAACTTGTCCACTCGTTTGTGGATGATATGGTGTACCGACCTTGTGGGTGATGTTGTACTTCCTAGCAAGGGCTTTAAAAATTCTATTGCAAAAATGTTTCCCCCCATCACTAATGATAGCACGAGGGGTGCCAAAGCGAGCAAAGACAGACTCCTTAAGAAACTTGATCACTACTTTGTGATCATTGGTCTTACATGCGATAGCCTCAATCCACTTGGACACATAGTCAACAGCTAGGAGTATGTACTGGTGCCCAAATGACATAGGAAAAGGACCCATAAAATCAATACCCCAAACATCAAAGATTTCTACAATTAAGATTGGGTTCAGGGGCATCTCATTTTTTCTTGAAATTTTTCCTAGTCTTTGACATCGGTCACATGCTTCGCAATACTCGTGTGAGTCATGAAATAGTATGGGCCAATAGAATCCGCACTGCAAAACCTTTGCAGCCGTCTTTTTACCACTGAAATGACCACCACAAGCGTGGTCATGACAAAAGGAAAGGACTTTCCTTTGTTCGTATTCAGGGATACACCGTCGGATGATCTGATCAGGGCAATATTTAAATAAGTATGGTTCATCCCAAAAATACCATTTTACACGAGCTAGGAAGCGGAATTTCTCTTGTTTGGTCCATGAACTGGGCATTCGTTCAGTAACTAGATAGTTGACTACATCAGCATACCATGGAACATTGGTATGGAAAATCATCATTAATAGTTCATCAGGGAAGGTCTCGGACACAGGCATAGATTCTCCAGATGATTCAACAATTAATCTGGACAAGTGGTCAGCTATAACATTTTCAAATCCCTTTTTATCTCGTATTTCAAGATCAAATTCTTGAAGCAATAGGATCCAACGAATGAGTCTTGCCTTGGCATCCTTCTTTGTGAGGAGGTACTTAAGGGCGACATGATCAGAATAAATAAGGACCTTGGATCCTATCAGATAGGGACGAAAATTGTCAAGAGCAAAGACAACAGCCAACAACTCTTTTTCAGTTGTAGAATAGTTAAGTTGGGCGTCATTCAGAGTTTTGCTTGCATAATGAATCACATGGGGAAGCTTCCCCACTCGCTGACCTAGGACGGCACCTATTGCATAATCAGATGCATCACACATGATTTCAAATGGCAGATTCCAATCAGGGGACCTTATGATGGGTGCTGAGGTTAGTTCAGACTTCAGTCTTTCGAAAGCAGTTATACAAATCGGCGAGAAATTAAAAATAGCATCTTTCGCCAACAGATCGCATAAGGGTTTCGACAATTTACTGAAATTCTTGATAAAGCGGCGGTAAAAACCCGCATGCCCTAAAAAGGATCTGACTTTCCTAACAGTTTTGGGAGGTGGTAACTTGGCAATTAATTCTACTTTGGCTTTATCCACCTCGATTTCCCTTTGTGACACAATGTGTCCCAAAACAATACCTGATTGGACCATAAAATGATATTTTTTCCAGATAAGAACTAAATTTTTCTCTTTACATCGTTCTACAACAAGGGTCAAGTGATGGAGACATTCATTAAAATTAGATCCGAATACAGAAAAGTCATCCATAAAAACTTCTAAAAATTTCTCCACCATGTCGGAGAAAATGCTCATCATACACCGCCGGAATGTAGCCGGTGCATTGCATAACCCAAAAGGCATGCGACGATAGGCAAAAGTGCCGTAAGGACAGGTGAATGTGGTTTTCTCTTGATCCTCACGTGCAATTGGAACTTGGTTATATCCAGAATAACCGTCAAGGAAACAGTAATGAGAGTGGCCAGCTAGACGTTCTAACATTTGGTCAATGAAGGGTAGTGGGAAGTGGTCTTTCCTAGTCATGGCGTTCAGCTTTCTATAGTCGATGCATACTCGCCATCCAGTTTGGATTCGAGTTGGGACTAACTCATTGTGGTCATTCTTAATTACAGTGATTCCAGATTTCTTTGGTACGACTTGAACTGGGCTCACCCACTGGCTATCAGAAATAGGATATATAATCCCTGCATCTAAGAGTTTAATGATTTCAGCTCGAACCACATCCTTCATGATTGGGTTAAGTCGCCTTTGTGGTTCTCTAGAGGTTTTTGCATCCTCTTCTAGATGAATTTTATGTTGGACCACATAAGGGCTAATCCCCTTGATATCAGCTATAGACCAACCGATTGCTTCTTGATTTTTCTGAAGGATATTTAACAACTTCTCTTCCTGTTCTTCAGTTAAATTTGATGCAATAATAACAGGTAAGGTGTTGTTGTCCCCGAGAAATGCATATTTTAAGTTTTCAGGCAGATCTTTAAGTTCAAGCTGGGGAGGTTTGACGCTTGAAGGTACTAGCTGGGATTCAGGTATAGGTAATGATTCAAATTTAGTAGCCCATCTGCTAGTATCCATTACAGAAATGGAATCTAGCAATACATTAACCTCCTGATTCGACTCTCCTTCCTCACAATCCTGACTGAATTGGGCCAAACATCATTCTAGTGGATCAGAATAACTTGATTCCTCGAAGGACTTGCTGATTATGTTTTCAATCATGTAAATTTCTTCTAAATCGTCCATCTCAGATGGTTGATTACTACTGTGAAAGACATTGAGTTGGACAGTCATGTTTCCAAATGCTAAGATCATTATCCCATTTCGGCAACTGATCACAGCATTTGAAGTGGCCAAAAATGGTCTGCCAAGGATTACCGGGATGTGACTACCTGGATTTTTCACTGGTTCAGTTTCGAGGACTACAAAATCCACAGGATAGTAAAACTCATTTACCTTTACAATTACATCCTCTACAATTCCCTTAGGATACTTCACAGTCCTATCTGCTAACGAAAGAGTGATGTTCGTGGATTTTAATTTCCCCAAATCCAACTCTGTGTAAACAGAATAGGGTAACAGGTTCACGCTAGCTCCTAAATCTAGGAGAGCTCTCCGAATGATGGTTTCTCCTATTTTAATTTCAACAGTGGGGCAACCAGGGTCCTTGTATTTTGGGGCAATCTGTTGTTGAATAAGAGATGAGGCTTGTGCCGCCATCACAGCTTGCCTAGGAATACTGGTTTTCCTTTTCACCGTGGTTAGGTCTTTTAAGAATTTGGTATAGGAGGGGATATGTCTAATGGCATCTATGAAGGGTAAATTTATTTGGACATTTTTAAAGACTTCCATGATTTCATCGTACTGAGATTTTTTCTTTGAGTCTTGTAGTCTACTAGGAAAGGGAGCCTTAGGTGTGTATGTCTCTATTGGTTTCTCCTCTATTCCTTGTGTTCCCTGTTCTTGTGCCTTTTTCTAAGTGGGGTTCGGTTCATGCTTTTCTTCTTTTTCTTGTACAGGAAGTTGGACCTTGTTGTCCACTTGCTTGCCAGACCGTAAAGTGGTAATTGCCTAGACTTCATGGATAGGATTTCCATTAGAATCAATCTGAAACTGGCCTCTCGGCCCTTGATTCTGTTGCCTACTAGGGTTAGGCACTGGCTGACTGGGCAATTCACCTCTCTTCCTATCCCCTAGAGAGTTAGCTATTTGGCTCAGACTAACCTCAAGTTTTGCAATTGCTTGCGCATGGAATTGGTTAGTCTGGGTTTGAGCCATGTTGGTCTGTTGTTGCTGTTGGATGAAGTCTTGTTGCTGCTTCATCATGTTAGCCATCATGGCTTCCAATGATGTAGTTTGCTGAGGGATAGGGGCACTATAAGTAGGAATAGGTGGAGCCAATGATTGGTTTATTTGTGATGGACCTATCCTGAAAAAATTCTTCTGAAAACCTGGTGGACCACCTTGATGCTGAATAGGTTCATTTTGCTTGTATGAGAAATTTGGGTGGAACCTATTATCAGGATGGTAGACTGGGCTGAATGAATTGGGAGTGGGCTTCTTGAAGGTACTATATGAGTTTAGAGCATTTGCCTGCTCAGCCTTAATGTTGGGTAAACTAGGACAACACTCCACTAGATGCTCAGAACTGTCACACAGGATACATAAACTATGTGACTCGTGATCCACTTTCATGATGGGATTTAACTCTTTATATGAACTCGAGCTAGTGGAAACAGTGAAAGCATCAAACTTTTTGCTTAAGTTGTTCATTCCAGTCACCAGATTGGACATGACATTTTTGAGTTCTGGGTCTGCTTTCATTTCATAATTACCTGATTTTCTAGATCCGAACTTATCTCTATTTACTTTCTCACCATAGCTACTCCAATTTTGGGCGTTCTCGGCTAAGTCAACAAAAAATTCATAGGCTTGATCCGGGGTTTGGTTCATGAACCTACCCTTGTGCATGGACTCAATCATGTTTCTATGTGCCGGAGTTAGTCCTTTATAAAAGAAGTGGACTAGATCAGCCTTGTCAAGCCCATGATGCGGGCACTTGACCAAAAGATCATGGAATCTTTCCCAAAGTTGGAAAAATTCCTCCTCAGATTTTTCTCTAAAAGTTCTTATGGCATCCTTAATTTTTTCAGTCTTTACCATGGGATAGAATTTAGCCATGAACTTCCTAGATAGTTGTTCCCATGATGTGATGGAATTTGAAGCAAGGGAATACAGCTATGCAACAGCACGATCCTCTAAAGTCATGGGAAACAACCTTAATTTAATACCCTCTTCATATAAGTTTTGATTTCTAAACGTTTGACAGATTGTCAAAAATTTGTTTAGATGAATATAGGGTTGTTCACTCTCGAACCCATGAAACTTGGGTAACATGTTTATTGTTGCAGCCTGAATCTCGAATTGGGCTGCATTATTAATTGGTAATACTATACAAGTAGGGGGACTAGCGGATGCAGGTGTGAACAACTCATTCAAAGTTCTAATATGTTCACCCATTGTAGAGATTGATGGTTGGCGTACAGTTCGCAAGTTGTGATGAAAAGTTCTGTCAATCTCAGGATCAAATGGGGTTAACTTATCCCTTAATGACCTTCTACCATGCATACATTATCAACAATTCATTAGGTTTGACTCCTAAAATGAACAAAATCCTAAGAGAAGAGAAGGGCTAGACACAGATGACCACAACCAACACCACACAACAATTTGACCCTATTAGTCTTAGAACTAAGTGAGGTTTAGTAGCTTCTTAAATCTAGTTGCACAGAGATTTATCGGGTTAAAAAGTTCCTGAAATTCTCTCTAGATTAGACAGCTCCTAATCTCCCTTTCAGATTAAGCTTGAGCTTACCAGTTAAGCAATCGAGTAACCAGTGACCAGGAAAGTCTCGGGGTGTGTGGTGGTGCCAGAAGGGATACACCGATACCACAATAACCGTAACAGTTCTTACTGTTGTAAAACTTTCCTAGACATCACCAATTACTAAATTCTCACTGGAGTGGCTTTCAGCCGCTTCTTTCCAAGAGCCTAATTGAGCTCGAAAACTCTAAGGCCAACGTCTAATTGATTTTAATTTAATTTGGCTTAGGATATGTATGCAAGGTGGTGATTTTTGGGCTAAGGACAGGTAATGACTTCCCGACCTTATCTTTTTAATGAGTTTTGTCCTTAAATTATTTTATGCAAATGCTTGATGCAGCAAATAATCAATAATTTCTTAAAGTTTATGCAATGTCATTAGGTTGTACTGATTAAATGAGCAAGCAAAAAAATTTTTTTTTTACTATTTTCTTATTTTTTTATTAAAATTTTATTTAAATTTTTGTATAGCAATAACTTGAATGTAAACTAAACACAATCCTTATGCGTCAGTTAATCTCCGAATGCCCGTTGAATAAGCTCTGGAGATTACTCCGTGAGGAGTCCCAATAGAGGTATGATAACCTCGGGGGATTGCACCTTATCAATTACTAGCAAAATTAATAATTTTTTTTTAATTTTTCAATTTAATTAATTTTTTTAACTTTTCTTTTTTCTTTAAAATTTGAAATTTCAAATTTCGAATTTCAGAATTCAAATTTTCAATTTAAAATTTTTTTGAATTTTAGAATTTTGGAATTGTTTTTTTTTAATTTTTAATTTTTTTTATAAAATTTTAAATTTCGAATTTCAAATTTTAGAATTTAATAACTACGAAATTATTAACTAAAAATTATCAAAATAAGGAAAATTAATAAAAATAAAAATAAAAACTTACTACCGGAGTGCGTTCACTCCGGGCATCCAAAATCCGATTTGATCTTCGTGATCGTTCTTGCTTCTCGATTTGCCTCTCCGGCAATGGCGCCAAAATTTTGTTGTCGAATTTCCTGTTTACCTAAAAATATGCTAAACAGATCGTTGTTAGAACCGACAAACAAAGTTTAAATTAATTTTACTCTTACCTTTTCTACTCGAAAAATAGTGGTCGTAAGAGGTCGATCCACAGGGAGGCGATTGGAGTTGCTTAAAAATAAAAACGTTCACTTGGATTCAAAATCGATTTTTGAATAACAAAAGAAAAACATTACGTCGGGGATGTTGAATAATTCTCTAGTCTATCAGAGAATGTTTTCCATTTGAAAATAACGACAAGACAGATACTTGGAATCGAAGAGCATTTATAAATTTAATAATATATTTAACTATTCAAAGAAAAGCTTTGGCATGGATGAAAACAGTGCTTAGGAAGATTGAAGCCTGGAACATAGACTGAATGAAAGAAAGTTTAATGCATTGCATAAAAAGTAGAAATTAAACTGAACCTAGAACATGGATTGCATGAAAGAAAATTAATTGATTTCATAAAAAGAAATAATTACAAAAAGTAAAAAGATTGAAGATGAAGCCTAATGCTTCTTTCTTCTACAAGTAAAAAAAATAAAAATAAGAAATTTTATTTCCTCTCCCTTTCTCTCCCACGGTGGACTTTCAACATAAAACACCCTTTTTTTTCTTTCTTTCTTCTTCCCAAGAACAGAGCTCCCCTGTTTCTTCTTCTCTCCCCACCGAACCGAGCCCTCTCTTCCAAACCAAACCGGGAACCTCTCCTCCCTCCTCTGTTTCTTGGCCTCCACCGAGCACACCTCTCTACTCTTCCTCCTCTCTTATATAGATCCCATCAGCAAGCACGTGGAGAGGATCGTGATTGATGGGAGCTGATCATGGTTGAAGATCCGGCGCGGATGCAGGGATCGGCTGGGCGGTGCGGGATCGCCGGATCACGGAAGAGGGGCTGGGATCGCCGGTGATTGCGGAGGATTTGGAGACGGGCGTTGCTGGCATGCGGTGGGGAAGCTGAAGATGCGTTTGAAACGGGCGCCTGGGTTCACGAACGCGGGATCGACGGGGAGGAGCCGATCGTGGAAGAGATCCGGTGCGGATCGGCTGGAACACGGGATGCTTGCATCGCTTGAAACGGCAGCTGGAAGCAATGCGGACGGCTGTGAGGCGGGCGTTGCTGGGATCACGGAAGAGGGAAGTCATCCGGGATCTTTGCTGGGAGGAGCCGTGGATCACGGGATGAGATGGGAAACAGAGGAAATGGGAGGCTGAGAGGGTGGCTTGATCACAGCACGGGATCACGGAAGATGCTTGGACGCGGCTGGACTCTTGGGCTGCTGGGATTTGGGATTTGCTGGCTGCGATCGCGTTGATGGCGTGGAGGATTTGGAAGGGATGCCATGGCCGGAATGCTCAAATGGAGAAGGAACGGGGACCACGAACGGCTGGGATGCGGCTTCGGCTTGATTTGGGAAGGAGCTGAGGGACTCCTTGAAACGGACGGCTGCTGATCGTGGATCTGGATTACCGGCTGCTGGAATGGATCGCGGAAGATGACGTGGCTTGGGGCGTTGGGATTGAAGATGATGGTGATCTGATGGATGGCGCGGATGCTGGCACATCGCTACATGTTAAAGATGTGATGCTGATGATGAACCGTGGGATGGCTAGCACAATGTGGGGAACGAGCTGATTGGGCTACTTGCACAAATAAAATATTAATTAGTTAATTTTATTATTAATGATTAGCTAAAATACTAATTAAGATGGTCTGACGATTGCACTTTTGTGCTCTCATCACATTCAATGTTATTCATATGGTAGTTTACAATAAACTGCCCATATGAAGATGGCAAGGATTGCAGGATCAAATCCGTTTGCAAATCCTTGTGCATGGTCATGCCGAGCTTCTCAAGCTCCTCGAGATCCTTGATCATGGTCAAACCATGATCATGAACAGACTGCCCATCGCATATCTTGGCTTTGAAGAGTCTCTTGGACACTTCAAACCTCGCTGTGCGACTCTATTCACCATACAACTCTTGCAGGTGATCAAGTATGTCTTAGGCAGTCTTTATACTCTCATGCTAGCATTGTAATTTGTTGGACATGGATGCCATAATGTAGCACCTAACCTTATTGTCGTCATCCAACAATTTCGTATGTGTCTCACGCTGCTCATTGGTTGGACAGGCTGGTAACACTGGGAGTTCATGGTGTAGAACATATGCTATCTTCTCACAACTCAAGACAATCTTTAAGTTATGGAGCCAATCCTTGTAATTTGATCCGGTCAACCTATTGTTATCTAGGATTCGAGTTAATGGGTTGGAAGCCATTATCATCTGCAGAGAGTAAAGATTCTAATTAGAAATTTGTAATTGACATTAATTTATTTTAGGAACTTTTAAAATAAAAGTGGATCAAATCCTTCCACTATTTCTCGGATCTCTCACACTCTCCTGGTAAGGATACAGAAACCTGCGACTTAGGGTTTCAAGTGGGGTGCTGCGGTCCCACCAATCTACATATCACCTAACCTAACAATTATTGGTGACATATAGACGATGAGTGTACAACTCTTGTACAATGCTTCATAAGCAAATTGAGCTAACCTAGTCTCCAAGTCATAAGGACCTCACATAACAGTTATTGGCCCCGTTCCTTGGTTAAGTCGGACCCACCGTATATCCCGCGGAAAATAAAACTGTGATTGGGTCCTTACCTAACAGTTATTGGAGCCCAACCCCATCTTTACCCCACAACATCACATGCTAATAGAGAGGTCCAATCCCTTGATGCAACTTGCCCACTGTGTCCAGCCGAGACAAATCAACGCCAGAAAGACCTTAGCAACTCTACTACGGCGGAAGACCAATTGACTTAATATTAGGTAATCAAGTCTTAGTGATTCCAACTTTGAGCTTTTCATTAAAGGTAATCGATCAATTGGCCAGATAAGCAGGTGGGAGGCTCTCCTTACTCAAGAGTAAGGTCCTAATTAAGTAACCACCTTTAAGCTTTCTTAGATACCAATTAGATCAATTATCCAAATAGGGCTAGCTCAATGTATCGTTCACTCTTGATTGATTTAGGGAGATTTTAGGTCTCATGGAATTTACATCTAATGTAATAATCTACCCCATACCATATGTTATGTATTTACATCTTATGTAAATATCACATTGGTTCAAGTTTACATCCTATGTAAATATGAAACTCTTTCATATAGATTACATCTTATGTAAATGAAATAATTGTTTCATTTTATATCTTATGTAAATATCCCATTGTTTCAGGTTTTATTCACATCTCATGTAAATAAACGTTTGTTTAATTTATACATACATCTCATGCATATATTATTTTAAACATAGGCATAAACAAGTATGGACATTGTCAAGACCATAAGCATCTCATGCATATATTTCAGATCTGAACTTTTTAATCTATTATGCTATTCTCTGAATTTCAGATCATGCATTACTTGATTTCAAACATTGTAATCTAATTGCAATTCTAAAAACAAATTGCAAGATCAAAGAAAAAGAAAAATCTGCATGCTGAAAATTTCAGCAACCTGAAATTTCAGCACGTAGAAAATTCAGCAAACATAATCTATTAAAATCAGATCTAAAAATATGTTAATCAATCCTTAAATCCTAATCATACTTCCAAAAACTTGGCTCTGATACCACTGCTGAGTTACACCCAGTGTGATGCGACGTTCGCAGCGGAATTTCGCACGAGACGTCGTTTATCGTATGAACGCGTCACGGATCGTAGAGTTCAAAAAATTTTCTGGATCCAAATCCAGAAGACCTTTGAACTCATAAGGAAGGAGAGATTAGGATCTGAAAGAGGTTGATTAAATATCATAAAACTGAAACAAAAATCAGAAACAAAGATTTGAAGATTCCATCTTCAAACTTTTGTGCGGGTGGAAAAATACCGCAGCCTGATGATCTTAGGAGGTTCCTGTTGGAGCCGCACAAACGTCCGGCCTCTATAGGTATCCATACGAGGACTTGACTATCTGAGATCAGATCTCACCAGAGTGCTATCTTCTTGCAGAGATTTTTCATGACTATCAATAAAGATTAGAAGAAAATCAGCCATATACCTCCTTGAAGAAGAACTCTTTCTTCTTCAACCTTGCTCGCGATGGAGGAGGAGAAAGGATGAAGCTTACACTGTTGGTTACCCTGGTGGTCGCATACATATATTTTTAAAAATTTTACAGCGGAAGCATGAATTAAACTATTTAATTCCTATGCATGCTAGAGATCATATCTCTACAACAAAAATAGATCCAGAAGTTTAAACAATTATCCTAAACAAGTAGGCATGATTCTATGTCTAACATGTAGTCATGCAGAATTTCAGCAACCTAGTTGATTTCTAATTTTAATTTTTAATGAGATCAGATGTCATACCTTTTTGCTTTGAGAACTTTGATGATGCCTTGATCACCTTGTATAGCCGCACATGTGTCCGGCCTCTACGGATAGTCCACGCGAAGCTCTAGGAAGATCCACAACTGCAGGAGTGCTAGCTCGTGCAGAGGTGCTGCAGTGGCTGAACTTTTCTCCCTCGAAGCACTCAACTTTTGATTCTTCTTCGAGAGGATGAAGGATGGAGATGAAGGAGAAGAAGGAGGAGAGAAGGTGGCTGGCTCTCAGAATTTTTTCAGAATTTAGAACCCTTTCTAAAGACCATCTCTACAAACCCTAAGTGTGGGGGTCCTTTTATAGCCAAAAGACCCCCCACGCCTCACACCTGCCAACAAATTTGGCTGATAAAATTTCCAAAAAATTCTGGTGAATTGGCAGCTAAGAGATGAACAAATTCTCTTTTAATCCTGTGCCAAGAATCCCTAAAAATCAGGAGGTTATTACACCCCAAACTTCAGCTGCACACCACCCTGCTTGATGCGTCATGCAGTCCCTACAAATTAGGGATTTGATTCCTATCTTTTTAGGAAGATTGAGGCGCCATATTTTTCTAAAAAATAGCCCCACGCCTCCTCTTTCCTCACGCCAAAAATTGGCCAAAAATAAAGAGGATAGGCACCACTGCTTTTAGGGATAAGGATGAGGTGTCTTTCTTCTCCAAGAAAGAAAGCTAGGGTCCTAAATTTTAGGAATTCTTCTCCATAATAAATTCTGATTATTTAGACTCTTAATCCTCATTAAATAAGGACTCTTAATTGACTTGAGTCAATCCCAATCCAATTGGGTCAAGTCCGATCAATTAGGTTATGCCCAATCGGCTCGGGTCGAACCCGATCGAATTATGTCAAACCCTAATTTAGCCCAAATTGAATCTAATTCAATTTGGCTTAATTAAAGTCCAATAATTCAATCAAATTGAATTTATTAGTAATCCAATTACTAATTAACCCTCCAATAATTCAATAATTATTTTAATGCAACTTTTGCTTAGGATAATTTGTCAATCGAATTGACCAAATTACCTCTGAATGATTCTTAATTATCAATCAGCCATTTGATCAACCTAGAAACTTCTATGCGTGTGACCCCATAGGTTCGAACCTAAGCCGGTAGCACAAGAACAACTTCTTGTACTAATCGAAATGACCATCTAGCAATGGTACCCGACGTCCGGATAGGCCGAATGATTGCAAAGCAACATTCAAGAACCCTTGGACTATGGTTACCGTATAATTTATCCCTATGACTCCTAAATGCCAGGATGACTTCAGAGTTCTGTCAACTCTGTAATAAGTGCATCCATGATGTGATTCAACTTTAGAAATTCTGTGACTCCTCACAAGGATTACCCTGGCTAAGGTTTTGCTAAATTGAACACAAGGCATTATCTTCTGTTTTCAGGAGGGGTCAATTCCATCTTGACTTACAACTGACTATGCAAGTACTTGACTATACCCAGTGACCTTCCGTCACTGAATTAAAAATTTAGGTAGTCCGGTACCAAAGTACAGTGAGTTGCTTGCTAGTCACAGGTTGCGGTCTCAGGTCAGAGGGCCAAACTTATACCCATATCCACTTGGAACATCTCTTAACAGTAGAGCGTTCCGGAATTGGTCACGTTCAGTGAAATGTACTCCTACACTTCACCTGTGTGACATATCAGTGTCTCCACACTCCTTGGTTAAGAGGACAACCAACGTATATGTCACACAACGACCTAATCTCGATAATGCTGTCGTCCTAGTAACAGCATATCATTTGATCGCGAACAGTTTTAAGGACTTGAAGATAAATCCTCCTTTATCATAAAACAAGTTCTAAGGACTTCATCATATAAAAGTTCATTTGAAGATGTACAATGAAATGATGAATAATGCCAAATAACACTTTATTAATTTGTCAATTCATTTACAAAATTCAATCATCAACATGCTGACGATTGACATTTAGGATACAATTCCCAACATACACCGTGGATCTTCCTTGTCTTGCTTCCGTGGAAGAAGAGGAAGAAAAAGCTCTCCTGCTGCTGTGGAGAAGGAGGAAGAAGCTTGGACTTGAGGCATGATGGAAGGAGAGAAACTCTTTCTCTCTAAGCGCTAATCAACAATTGATTGGATTGATCTCTTCACGCCAACAAGGGGTCCTTTTATAGATGGCGGATGGAGGGAGCTAAGGATCAGATCAAAGCTCATAATCCAAGGGATTAAGGCTTATCAACAAGGCTCCTAATCAGATTAGGATGACCCCTCAAACCGCCCACCATGGATGAATGCCAAGTGTCAATGTATAGCGCCATGATCAAAAAGTTTCAGCCCAATCCAATTGGATTTGATTCTTTCCTATGGTGCCTCCCTCCACATGATGACATGTGTCATTTGATCAGGAGATTAGAGCCTAATCTTATTTGGCTTAGACCTCCTTATTGATCGATTTGCTACATCGGTTAAAGTTAGTTCCGAGATGTATTAAAATCAATCAAGAGCTACATTCAGATATCGATAGATTAGAGGAGGGGACCTCCACTTTCTTTGGCTCGTTTAAATGCTAATGAGGCAAATGGGGTGCACAGATGGGGGAGGAGGCAAGAATGAGAAGATAATAGGGATGCAAATTAAGTTATTCTTCTAGATTCCTCAACTTCTTCCCTTCCCCTCTACAAAGAAAAGGAAAAAAAATCCCAGTAGAGTAGGGAAATTAGGTTTGTGGATTTTGATTATTTCTAGACGAAATCGGACCGGATTTGAGTAGTACCTATCCTGATTCGACCCGACTGGTTTGCAGCCTAGAGAACGGACGACCCTCGCCTCTCATCTCAGGCTCTGTTTGGGGGAGCTGTGGGCAGTAAAGCTGTTGGAAGTAGAGCTGTTAGAAGTAGAGCTATTATAAAAAGCTGTTTGCTGTTTGGTAACTACATTTGTAAAGTGCTGTGGTACTTTAACATATGTTTGATAAACAAACTGAGAAAGTACTTTTGTATGACAAAATTACCATAAAGGACATTGCATAGTATTATACAACAGAATATAATAAAACATAACATATATTAATACATAAATATACGATATAGTATAATATTATTGTAATATAAAATAATATTATTATAATATAACATAATAGTAATATAATTATTAGAGTAAATTAATTTTTGATAATATAACATAATATTAAATTATTTAACATAACATATTAATGTATTATGATATAATGTAATATATATTATATTTATAGTATAATATAATAATAAAGGTATAAAATATTATAATTATTAGTATAAATTAATTTTCTACAATATAACATAATATTAAATTATTTAAAATAACATATTAATATATTATGATGTAATGTAATATAATATAATATTTATAGTATAATACAATAATAAAGGTATAAAATATTATAATTATTAGTATAAATTAATTTCCCATAATATAACATAATATTAAATTATTTAAAATAACATATTAATGTATTATGATATTATATTTATATATAATACAATAATAAAGGTATAAAATATTATAATTATTTGTATAAATTAATTTTTCATAATATAACATAATATTAAATTATTTAAAATAACATATTAATGTATTATGATGTAATGTAATATACTATAATATTTATAGTATAATACAATAATAAAGGTATAAAATATTATAATTATTAGTATAAATTAATTTTTCATAATATAATATAATATTCAATTATTTAACATAACATATTAATGTATTATGATATAACATATTATAATATTATATTTATAGTATAATACAATAATAAAGGTATAAATATTATAATTATTAGTATAAATTAATTTTTCATAATATAACATAATATTAAATTATTTAACATAACATATTAACGTATTATTATGTAATGTAATATAAATAATATTTATAGTATAATACAATAATAAAGGTATAAAATATTATAATTATTAGTATAAATTAATTTTTCATAATATAACATAATATTAAATTATTTAACATAACATATTAATGTATTATGATATAACGTATTATAATATTATATTTATAGTATAATACAATAATAAAGGTATAAAATATTATAATTATTAGTATAAATTAATTTTTCATAATATAACATAATATTAAATTATTTAAAATAACATATTATTGTAGTGTGATGTAATGTAATATAATAATATTTATAGTATAATACAATAATAAAGGTATAAAATATTTTAATTATTAGTTTAAATTAATTTTTCATCCTCCGAATGACCATTTATCTCTCTAACAATTTTTCTTGCGGAAGGGAGTCTGACGGCTAGGGTTCTTGGCTCCAGCAGATTTTTAGGTTTATAAAGGAACAAACTATGTAATTATTATATTTTAATATGGGCATTTTTGTCAAAAATACAGCTTTCCGACAAAGCTGAAAACAGCATTTTCGAAAAGCTGCAAATTGGAGCTTCCCTCCAAAAGCTGTTTTCAGCTTTCCGCAAAAGCTGGAACAGCTTTTCGAAATTTTTACCAAATATTATTTTTTATCTAAAAGTATTTTTTGGAGGCCCTCAAAAAAAAAACTCCTGCAAACAGGGCCTCAATTTCTCGACCCTAACTCGTTCGCTCTCCGGGCCGTCTCCACCGCAATAAATCCCTCTCTCTCGGTCTTTCCTCCCGGCCGCTCGCCCTCCGCCGCCTCCTCGAACGATTCTAGGGTTCTCTCTTGCCCGAGCTCATTGACTCCTCTCAAAGAGAGGAGCTCGCTCTGATCTCCAACCATGGCGACTCAGATGAGCAAGAAGAGGAAGGCAGGCCCTCCTTGACCGTCACCCTCACCCTCTGTTGCTCCAGATCACCTTCTTCGATCCTTTTTTTCCTTTCCCCAAAAATTTTCTCTAGTCTAGGCCTAAAATTTCTCTCGTTTTCACCCTTCTTATTCCTTTATTTGGTGTTTTTTTTTCGATTTTTCGCGCTATTGTAGTTCGTGGCGGATGGAGTGTTCTACGCGGAGCTGAACGAGGTTCTAACGAGGGAGCTCGCGGAGGACGGCTACTCCGGCGTCGAGGTCCGGGTCACGCCGATGCGCACCGAGATCATCATCCGGGCCACCAGGACCCAGAACGTTCTCGGTAGGATTCTCCTTCTCTCCCGCCTTTCCTTTTAGATAAACTGTAAAAGGACTGAGAATTTAGGGTTTTGAAGTGGATTAGTTTGGGGTTGCCTGAGATGTCTTTGGTTTGGTTTGGTCTTTGTTTGCTTAAGGTGAGAAGGGGAGGAGGATAAGGGAGCTGACCTCGGTGGTCCAGAAAAGGTTCAACTTTCCGGAGAATAGCGTGGAACTTTATGCCGAGAAGGTTAACAACAGAGGGCTCTGTGCCATTGCTCAGGCTGAGTCCCTCCGGTATAAGCTTCTCGGTGGCCTTGCTGTTCGAAGGTAATTTACTTAGCGCATCCTCTAGTGGCCACTGTTTATATGCATTCTAACATCTTGAATTCATGCCTTTTCCATTGCCCCATATGTCAATAGACCAAGTACGGTGGTTAATTGTTCTTTATATTTTATAGCATTCTTAAGATCTTCCAGGGGCTGTTTGGTTGGCAAGTTTTAGTAAAACAGGTTTACAAAAAATTCAAAATGAATAGGTTTTAAAAGACTGGTTGTTTGGTTGCTTTCTGTAAAATCTGTTTGTCAAAAGCAGACAAGTCATAAAATCTGAAAAGTGAGTTTTAGGAAAAACCGGTTTCCCCCTGTTTTTCATAAAACCTGTTTTACAAATCATGTTTGATGATTAGCTGGTTTAGAAAAACCCGCAGGCATCCAAGCATCCCTTCAGAATTTAGGTGGGTAGATACATGAGCTTGTTACCAAGGAAAACTCAGAATCATGTGACCTGATGAGTATAAAAGTTAATTGATGTGGCATTTTGAAGTATTAAAGGACAAAAATTTAGCCATTTCTGTTCAAATTGGAAATGACAGTTGTAATGCTTTATGATAGTTGTAATGTAAGAATATGTTTTAACAGATACAGACTGTATGCTTTCATTCTATCTCTTAGAAAGACCATTTTTTTAAAAAGTTCTTTATGCAAAGTATATTGTTATGCATGTTCCTGTGATCTCTCATGTAATTTTGTGACTTCTCGGCAAGGGATTTTACTCCCTGCATGCATATGTTTATGTAAATGTGATCTTTCCCTATTTGGTGGATGAATTTGTTGGATGATTGAGGCCACACGACTTCCGGTTGTGGGATTTGAGAAACATTGTATAGACTAAAAGACATTCAATCAGCAGTGGCCAGACAACTGCAGGGATGGTTCCACAGAAGACTGATTGAAATTTTTATCTACTCATACCATCTCATATGTCCATATGTTCCCTGTAATTGTATTCGTATAAAGAAGTATGCATCACACACGAGAGTACAACATAGTTTTGTGTGGTATGTAAATGGGAGGCATGCATGCTTCATGCATAGGAACGACAGCATCCTTAGTAATTGTGCACTTGTATATGTGTGGATATGCATACACACTTAAGGCCTGTTTGGATATTCTTGCAAGACTAGGCTAAAAGCCTACAGGAATCAGGCCTATTAGCCTGTTCAACTCACATCTTTTAGGGGCCTACCTAAATCTCGGCTTGTAGGCTTGTTGGGCTGCAGGTAGGAAAAAAAAAGACCCATGGAGGATTTTTTTTTCTTCCCACGGCATTTTAGCTTGGACTATCCCGTTGGACTATCCAAATAGGCTTTTAGTTTTTTTTTGGTCTGTTACTAATGTGCATAATCAGTAAGCATGCACCTGTCAATATATGAGGTCTTACTCGTCTTTCTAGTGAGATTTCGAGATATGGTGCATGCAGGAAAAGCTGTTTTACAGCAGCAACCAGACAACTGTAGAGATAAATCTACAGGTGAGTGGTCTGAAATCTGAAAACCATTTGTCCCCTGATTCTATGTCACATCTATTATCCCTGTCATTAAAGTGGGGCACATTTTGTGCAAGAGTATGTGGACTTAAATCGACTACAATATATAGCAAAGAACGTATTATGTTTTAATTTTTTAAGTTAATATAAGACAAATGCAACAGAAGTTTCTTTCTTTCTTTCTTTTTTCTTTTCTTTTGGGTAATTCTATTCTTATTAGATGTGCTACCAGAGACAAGGGCTTCATGCAAATTTCTTCTGCAGTTTGTTGGGTGCAACAAAGTATCTATAATTTCCTAGATTGCAATAGAACCTTGTCGACTAGCGATATCTGAAAGAAGATGATCATATCTTTCAATAGACAAGTGCATGGTTTCATTTAGCTCTTGCTAATGGCATTATCTACAAGGTTTTGCGAATTATAAAGTCTAGGCATGCAATTCTTATGAACACTCCATAATGCTGCAGTCCTTAGATGATTCTTTGATACATTGTCAATTCAACTTTGGTTGCTGTACTCCTATTGGCATCAACATTAAGGGAGATATCATTACAAGCTTCTTTTCATTCTTTTTGACTGTGCTTGTTGGCAATTTGATCTCACACAAATCAGCATTCATTAACTCATCACATGCATTCTCTTGCTTTCACAAATGTGTTTGCTTACTGCATTTGTTGGATTATAAGGCTGCACAGATTTAAATAGTGGTGCCTTTAACAACAGTGCATAGATGCAAAGCCGTTCAGGCGGCAGCGGCCAGACAACCGTGGGGATGGATCCACAGATGACTGATCTTTGATGCCAGTTATCTACTAATTCTATCGCATATTCCTCCCTATTACTTTACAAGTGTTGTTTTTTTCCTAGAAAGCAAACAACGGGAATATAATTCCTTCTATGTGCAGCAGTAATTTTATTGGTATGCTCGTTTTGATTCACTTTCTGGAGGCATGTTTTTGTTCTCTCTCTATCACAAGCTTAAGTTGAAGGCCTTGTATAAATATTTGCATTATGAAAGAGTGAATGCATGGTTGCCAAAAAAAAGGAATGAATGCATCTGTGGTGTTATACTATAAGAATTCTTGTCATACATCTTTAAGTCTCAGATTCTTATTGATGTTGCAGGGCCTGCTATGGAGTCCTCCGCTTTGTCATGGAAAGTGGTGCTAAAGGTTGCGAGGTGTGTCTTTGGATGGCAAGAAAATGCTACAATTTTGTGCATTTTGATGATATTTTCTTATCAGAAAAGCTATCATGCTAATATCTTTTGTTTGAGTATGGTATTGATTGTCTCACTGCTGAGCAAGTGACTTGTTTCCAGGTCATAGTGAGTGGAAAGCTCAGGGCACAACGTGCCAAGTCAATGAAGTTCAAGGATGGTTACATGATCTCCTCCGGTCAACCAGTTAATGAATACATTGATTCAGCTGTGAGACATGTCCTTCTTAGACAGGTCAGCCGCCCATGTTATTAAGCATATATCCAACTTATGTTCTGACGACGAAATTCGGGGAAGCCCAGATTTTTTTAATTATGGGAGCATACTGAGGAACTTGTATGGTTTTCTGAGGAAAATGCATCCAAGAAAATCTAGAAGGTCCTGAGATCCTGAATGCGAAGATTGGTTAAAATTATTTAATTGATATTCAATTTTTGGTCTGATTCTGGGAGGTTGATTGTTAAGAGTTGACGCCGAACGGGGTGGGCTGCAGAATTTTTCTTCTTTGATGATGGCTGAATTTTTTTTTTTTCTCTAAGCAATGGCAATGGAGGCTACGTTCTTTGTGGTGGAAGGGAGGAGGAAGAAGATGGGTTGCTGGATGGCGAGATTGGGTTCAAGGAGGGTCAGCCAATGGACCAAAATTAGGCACCAAGTTTAGTGGGCAGCTGAAATTGGTTGGTTCATTTGCATGTAGGCTGAATGGGTTTAATTAGAGTTTGAATTGCCTTGGACCCAAGGGGAGGACGTGAGAGGGTAATGGGCATGAGGAAATTGCTGGTGGATGAGGTGGCAAGCAAGGATGGCGCACACAAAGGGTGGAGGCGTGAGGAGAAAGAGAATGGATAAGGATAAGGATAAGGTTGAGTTAGTTAGGAAAATCTCATCCAAAACCAACCCAATTTCAAATGGAGTGAAGGGGAGGCGTCCCACCTTCCCTCAGCCCCTTTGGCGTCGCACCAGCAAGAGGAGTAGCCTCTCTTCACGCAAACAAATAACAATTTCGAAATCCAAAGCTAATTTCATTCATCATACCCTCCTTTATATAGAAAGAAAGGTTGGCAAAGGATAAGGACTACACAGAATTTTAAATTGGACTCCTAATCACATGAGGACTCTTTTAAAATTCAAATTTTCTAACTGACCAATCAAATACCTTGACACCTAAGCCTAAACACCTAAGATCCATATCTATGGGTGTGGATTGAAACCCATCAAAAGGAATTCAGCCGCATGCCATGAATATTTATCTAGGTGGAACTCCTTCTCGGGTATCAACATCAGCATGAAGTTCGGGAGACTCCTCAAATTTCATCCGATCTCCAAATTTCATGTTCTAAATAGTCATTGGAAAGCTACGGATGCCTACTTTCCAACAAAATTTGAATCAACTTAATCAGACTTCTGTAGCTCCCGAAATCTTCAAAATACTATATGGTGTTCAATCTGTCACGGATTTCAACTGGATCTGAACTCTGAATTTCTTCCACCTGACCCAATCAATGCCTTGGACTCAATCTAATTAGGCATTGGAGACACTAACCGATTGTGAATTAAATCACTTATTACATGGACTCAAACACACCACAACTTGGACTTGATTTTTCCCTCACACACCTAGATCCAATGTGCATCCAATGTGTCACGCCCAAATGAATGAGGGTAATGCTCCTGCATCAATTCTCCCCGGCTGGAAAAAGACTCGACTCTGTCGAGTTCTGTGACTGATAGAGCTCGTAGAGATCCGGGTTCAACCGTTGGACTTCCTCCGTCTTTAACCAAGAACAATCTGAAATTGATCTGCCTTTCCATTTAACCAGAAATTTCTGATATCCCCCTCGACGTGTGGACACAATTTGATCATCCAAAATGTCTTCAATGGTGTCTTTAGGGGCTGATCGACGTGGTAGTGATGGTGGTATGGCTGGAGGGTCTTCATCTTCAGCATAGTGTCCTTCGTAAAGCTGCAGGTCTTCAACATTGAAAATTGGGCTAACCTGCAAGTCTTCAGGCAAATCAAGCACATATGCATTAGGTCCCATTCGTTTCAGTATCTTGAAGGGACCGGCGCGACGAGGATGAAGCTTCTGAAAATTTCTGCGAGGGAAGCGTTCAGCACTCAACCGCATCATCACAAGGTCTCCTTCTTTGAATTCCAGGGGACGTCGCTTCAGGTCTGCTTGTTGCTTGTAAATCTCGGTGTTGGTGACCCAACGACGTCGAACTTCAGCATGGATGTCTTGTATGTGCCTGGCGAAGTCTTCACCACCTTCGCTGGTCCTTGTGTTGATGGGAAGTGGTACAAGATCAATAGGCCGCCGCAGCTTCAATCCGAGAACAATCTCGAAAGGTGACAATCCTGTGGTACGGTTGACACTGCTGTTGTAGGCAAACTCAGCATGGGGTAAAATTAGATCCCATGACTTCACATGATCCCGGATTAAGCATCGAAGAAGGTTCCCAAGACTGCGGTTGACCACCTCGGTCTGCCCATCGGTTTGGGGGTGATAGGCGCTGGAGAAGGAAAGACGGGTGCCAAGCTTCGCCCAAAGTGTCTTCCAAAAATAGCTAACGAACTTGACATCACGATCAGATACAATAGTCTTCGGGAGCCCATGTAGACGAACCACTTCTTTTAAGAACAAATCAGCAACTCGTGATACATCATAAGTCTTCGCACAGGGCACAAAGTGCGACATCTTTGAAAACCTGTCAACAATGACAAAAATAGAATCATGTCCTCGTGCCGTCTTGGGCAACCCAAGCACGAAGTCCATGCTGAGATCCTCCCATGGTGAGCTCGACAATGGTAGTGGAGAGTAGAGGCCGACATTGGATTTTGTTCCCTTGGCTAGTTGACAAGTTCGGCAATGTTTGATGATTCGGTGGACATCCTTGCACAGGGTCGGCCAATAGAACCTGTCCTCCATCGTAACGACGGTCTTGTCACGCTCGAAGTGACCAGCAAGACCTCCCTCATGAACCTCCCGGATGATGCGGTCGCGAAGAGAGGTTTCTGGAATACATAGGCGTGTGCCACGGAAGAGAAAGTCGTCATGGATCGAAAAATCAGAATGCTGCCGGTGACTCCCTGCTGAAATTTCGGCGTAGATAGGCTGAAAATATGCATCAGTAGAATATAGAATTTTCAGATCATTGAAGCCCGTTACTTCTGCATTCAAGAGGATGAGAACATGTGTCTTCCGGCTAAGGGCATCAGCGACTCGATTTTCTACACCCGGTCTATGCTTCAATACAAAAGTAAATTGCTGCAGTACATTCACCTATCTTGCATGTCGCGCGCTTAGCTTCTTTTGTGAATTGATGTACTTTAGAGAGTCGTGATCGGTGTACATGATAAATTCTCGATGTAGGAGATAATGCTTCCAATGTTTAAGAGTTTGAACCATAGCATAAAACTCAATATCATAAGTGGAATACCTTCGCTTGGGGTCGTTGAGCTTTTCGCTGTAGAAAGCAATGGGATGACCTTCTTGGCTCAGAACTCCACCAATCCCGACGTGAGAAGCATCACAAGCGACCTCGAAGAGCTGATCAAAGTCTGGAAGTCGAAGAATTGGGGCTTGGGTTAGACGCTCCTTGATGTCTTCAAAAGCTCTAGTGGCGGCTGGCGTCCAACGGAAATTTTCAGCCTTCATACAATTGGTGATTGGTGCTATTATGCTGCGGAAATTTTTTATGAACCGGCGGTAGAAGGAAGCCAAGCCATGGAAGCTCCTCACCTCATGAATGTTACTTGGCGTCGGCCATTCCCGAATGGCATGAACTTTCTCCGGGTCCGCTGCAACACCTTGATCTGAAATTATGAAACCAAGAAATGGTACTTGTGATTCAGCAAAGAAGCACTTCTTCAGGTTAATATAAAGTTTTTCTGATCGAAGTGTAAGAAGCACTTGGTGAAGATGTTGCTGATGCTCCACACGGCTACGACTGAAAATCAAAATGTCATCAAAATAAACAACCACAAAGCGCCCAATGTACGGTTTCAACACTTGATTCATAACCCGCATGAAAGTACTTGGCGCATTGGAGAGACCAAACGGCATAACCATCCATTCATAGAGGCCATCCTTGGTCTTAAATGTCGTCTTCCACTCATCCCCAAGTCTGATTTTGATCTGATGGTAGCCACTTCGAAGGTCCAACTTGGAGAAGATGGTGGCTCCATGCAACAAATCCAGCATGTCAAGCCGCGGGATCGGGAAACGGTACTTCACTGTAATCTTGTTGATTGCTCTGCTGTCCACGCACATCCTCCATGAACCATCCTTCTTGGGAGTAAGTAGAGCCGGGACGGCACATGGACTGAGGCTCTCTCGGATGAATCCCTTGTCCAAAAGTTCTTGGACTTGGCGGTGAAGCTCCTCATGTTCTCTCAGATTCAGCCGGTATGCGGGAAGATTCGGTAAGCTTGAACCGGGCACCAAATCTATGGCATGTTGGATGTCCCTCATCGGTGGAAGCTCCTTGGAAAGGTCCTCAGGGGTTACATCAGAAAAATCATCCAATATAGACTTGAAATCAGGAGGAACAATTTCTGAAATTTCAGCCCCAACTTTCCTAGACACTAGTGCATACATGACTCCAATCTCTCGGCTACAAGCTTCAAACTTTCTCATGGTTAAAATCCGTTGGATTATCAGATTTTCAGAGGTAAAATCAGTGATCCGAAGGGGCTTTAACACAACTCTTTTGTTGGCACAATATAGAGAATAACAATTGGATCGACCGTCATACTTGACACTACGATCATACAACCAAGGTCTTCCTAGAAGAAGATGGCACGCTTTCATGGGCAGAACATCGCACCATACTTCATCTCGGAAGTCCTTACCAAGTGAAAAACTGATCAAGCATCTTTGTTTAACAGGGATGGAGGAGTCTTCGATCCAACTTACCCGATACGGCTTTGGATGCGGTACCGGTTTCAGATTCAATTTTTTCAGCACTTCTTCGGAAATGATGTTCATGCAGCTTCCATTGTCAATGATGAGGTTTAGAGACTTGTTGGCATGCTCGACGCGAGTGTGGAAGATATTGGTGCGCCTCCAATCTTCCTCCACGTTCTCCTCTTGCTTGCAACCCGTAAGAACCCGTCGCACGACGCACACGGGTAGATCTGAAGCTTCTAGCTCCACCGCAGGGGCTTCTTCATCATGTTCTTCGTTCCCTTCATTTCCCTCTTCATCAGCGGGCTGAGAGGGAGGAGTGACTTCAGAGGGTCCTATGATCTCATCTTCCTCACATACCAACGCAAATCGTTGGTCTCGGGTAGGACAAACAATGGCGAAATGGCCTCGCCCGCCGCACTTGTAGCATTCAACAGGATTCTTCTCTTGCGGCGTGGATTGTGGCATAGGACCTTTACCCTTTTCATTAGCCCTTGGAGCACCCCTTTCCTGATATGTGCTTCTATTTACAGAGGTTTCAGATCTGAAAGCAGGGGCGTTACCTCGAGGAAATGGAACTCCTCGGTTGGTGCTGCGCTCAGAAAATCGTCGTGCAACCGGGGCTTGCGCAGGGCGTCTTTGTCGTAGCTGCGATTCAACTCGAATGGCGAGTTGGTATGCCTCCTCTAGGCTGAAGATGCGCGTCGTCATTAGCTCCCTCTTGATATCATCCCTCAGCCCGGATCGGTACCGAGTTAGGAATTGTTGATCCGTCTCCGTGAGGTTGCTGCGGATCATCAACTCATGGAATCGGGCCGTATACTCCTCTACGGAAGAGCTTCCTTGACGAAGTTTCAGAAGTTCTTCGAAGAGTGTCTCCTCATAATCAAGGGGAAGAAACTTTTCCTTCAAACGAAGTTTCATGTTCTTCCAATCATTGATAGGGGGCTGTCGGAGTCGATGAAGCTTCTCTTCAACGCTATGCCACCATATGCGTGCTTGGCCCTTGAGCTTCATCTTCACGAATCGCACCTTGGTTTCATTGGGCATGCTGAACCATTCGAAGTAGTCTTCGAGAGACATCAGCCAATTCTGGAAGTGGGTTGGGTCCATGCTTCCGCTGTAATCAGCAACTTCTACACGAACCCGCTTCATGACATCGTCGAGATCATTGCGCTCCCGCTGATTTTGATGAACATAGGGGTTCCTGAAATTATTCCCCATACGAGGAACGTTTGGAGGGGGCATCCGCTGACCCCTAGGTGGCCTTTGGGGTGATAGACCCCCGGGGGAGAATGCTTCAACGTCGGGGTCTCCTCCAAATGGCACTTCTGAATTTTCAGGTTGCGCGGGGACAGCATGTTCGTCTTCAAGATTGTTTGGCTCGGGGAAGAGATGATCCCAAACAACTTCTACCTTCTAATTCAAGGCCGCCACTTGCTGGATGAGCTCGGCCATCATCTCAGCATGTTGTCGTTCATTGTTGTAGGGGCGACCACTTCTGGTACTCATGGCGACAAGGATTCGCTCTGATACCAATTGACGCCGAACGGGGTGGGCTGCAGAATTTTTCTTCTTTGATGATGGCTGAATTTTTTTTTTCTCTAAGCAATGGCAATGGAGGCTAGGGTTCTTTGTGGTGGAAGGAAGGAGGAAGAAGATGGGTTGCTGGATGGCGAGATTGGGTTCAAGGAGGGTCACCCAATGGACCAAAACTAGGCACCAAGTTTAGTGGGCAGCTGAAATTGGTTGGTTCATTTGCATGTAGGCTGAAATGGGTTTAATTAGAGTTTGAATTGCCTTCGACCCAAGGGGAGGATGTGAGAGGGTAATGGGCGTGAGGAAATTGCTGGTGGATGAGGTGGCAAGCAAGGATGGCGCACACAAAGGGTGGAGGCGTGAGGAGAAAGAGAATGGATAAGGATAAGGTTGAGTTAGTTAGGAAAATCTCATCCAAAACCAACCCAATTTCAAATGGAGTGAAGGGGAGGCGTCCCACCTTCCCTCAGCCCCTTTGGCGTCGCACCAGCAAGAGGAGTAGCCTCTCTTCACGCAAACAAATAACAATTTCGAAATCCAAAGCTAATTTCATTCATCATACCCTCCTTTATATAGAAAGAAAGGTTGGCAAAGGATAAGGACTACACAGAATTTTAAATTGGACTCCTAATCACATGAGGACTTTTTTAAAATTCAAATTTTCTAATTGACCAATCAAATACCTTGACACCTAAGCCTAAACACCTAAGATCCATATCTATAGGTGTGGATTGAAACCCATCAAAAGGAATTCAGCCGCATGCCATGAATATTTATCTAGGTGGAACTCCTTCTCGGGTACCAACATCAGCATGAAGTTCGGGAGACTCCTTAAATTTCATCCGATCTCCAAATTTCATGTTCTTATAGTCATTAGAAAGCTACGGATGTCTACTTTCCAACAAAATTTGAATCAACTTAATCAGACTTCTGTAGCTTCCGAAATGTTTAAAATACTATATGGTGTTCAACCTGTCACGGATTTCAACTAGATCTGAACTCTGAATTTCTTCCACTTGACCCAATCAATGCCTTGGACTCAATCTAATTAGGCATTGGAGACACTAACCGATTGTGAATTAAATCACTTATTATATGGACTCAAACACACCACAACTTGGACTTGATTTTTCCCTCACACACCTAGATCCAATGTGCATCCAATGTGTCACACCCAAATGAATGAGGGTAATGCTCCTGCATCAAGAGTTTAACGGGATGTTAGCTTTACCAACTGACCATAACAACTAAACTGGGGGAAAAAAACCTGTTAATAGATTTACATAGTGTCCAAAACCTGTTTAACTTTTGCTGCCTTGCTTTTATGAATCTCTCTGACAGTTGTGTTCTAGTAGTAAGTTTTTTCTGCCTTCCTGATTTTTTTTAGTGCTGTAAATTGATAAGATTGAGTTGGTTGCCACTTGATGCTTATGCTAATATCTATTATTGTAGCTTCAGACAGAGGTAAATGTCTTGGGTGCATAACAACTTAGGCTTTGCCTTTGCATGTCCTTGCTACAATTTCTTAGTTGCATAATACTGAAGTCAGCTGCCACGCTTGAAGTACATGGCAATCAATTTGACTCCTGTTACTGAACTTGTGCAGGGAGTCCTTGGCATCAAGGTGAAGATTATGTTGGATTGGGATCCCAAGGGGAAGCAGGGTCCTGCTACTCCGTTGCCAGATCTTGTTACAATTCACACCCCCAAGGAGGAAGAGGAGTTAACTCAGCCTCTAATGGTCTAGGAAATTTTATTTTTTTTAGTACTGGAGTTTTGAGATTCATCACTTCTGCAGAGGGTGATGAACTTGAGGAAAGTCCATGCTGTGAAGCTGACGAAGCAGATTTTTTTTAGTATTGTTCTATTAGGCTTATTGGTGATGCAATTTTGATGATTGATAAATGTTTTATTTTGCACTTTTCTTTTCCGGTTTTGCAGACTTATTCTTTGTTCCTTAATCTTGTTATGAATCTGGATGGTTGGCCTTAGTGAGAAGTCGAGGATTTTAATGGTTACATGACTTTTTAATTTGGTTTTGTTTATGTGAGTATCAAGTGCACCTAAATTGATACCTTACCTTTAGTATATATCATAATATCATATATCTGATTATTCAACTAAAGCAATTATATGAATATTAAATCTATTTAGTATGTTGCAACCGAAGCAGTCCTTTTTTATCCCCTTCTCTTTTCGAACCTATTGTTTTGATATCTGAAGTAGCATGTGAGTACAAAAGCTCGGCAAAAATTCTGCAGACCAGAAAATTGAAATCAAAATATCATTCTATCAAAATTTCTGAGCTTATCTCACAGCCGCTTGGTAAATTTCATGCTTAAGTATTTGCTAAAGCAGTCTATGGGTTTTCTTTTTCTGTAATGTAAGCTTTAACTTAATTCGTATTCTCCTAAAGGAGCTTGGTGTGTAGTATATTGTTTGCGTAGTGTATTGTTCTCGTAGGTTGGTGAGGCTCTGTGATATTACAAGCCTGTCATGTATAGGAAGGCAGGGTGTGGTAGACTAGGTTGCAAATTATGGAAGATCTTGGACTGTTAATTTTTCATGGGACTTGTTTGAGAACAAGTAAGAAGACAGACCTACCTGCCATAGATTTGGATTTTGTAATATCTTGTAGGGCTATATTGGATAAAGGCAGGCCAAATATGGAGAGAACATGAAGGATTTGTTTTGAAAAAATAATTTTTAGGAATATGATGTGTTTTGTCATGTTTGGTTGGTCACGAAGAAATAGCACATTTAAAGTGGCTTATGTTTGGTTGGACATCTTTTTCCTAAGAAAGTTATATAAAATACATATTATACTTTTAATAAAAAAAAGATCTTATCTGTAGATTTTGATGACTTCAAATGAAAAAGTTATGGCCAAAATACCGGACTTGTAGTGGTATAGTCTGAAGGATAGAAATGGACTATAATAACCTTACTGTCAGTTCATAATATATTTTGAATAGTAAAAACATGTGGTCGGGTAGTTTGTTTGAATCCAAGTCAAATTTGGAGGCATTGGATGTTGGTTAGCATATCATGTGATCATATCTAACGGTAAATAAATCAATGTTAGATTTTAGCATCTAGAACCGCCATTAGGGCTTTTGATTTATTTATTTTTTTACAAGTTAGTCAAGTCCTAGCCGAGTTCTAAATGATCCTGCGAATTTCTATCAATGTAAAGTCTTTAAAACTCTTGTACTCTCCTCTTTTTGATCACAGTAAACTAAATTGAACTTTGATGCTATTTTTAGTGTCTCTTTGATGGTGCCACTCTGTCTTGCTATGGTGCAATTTTGTAACAATTTTTAAATAACTCAAAGGATCCCTTTTCTTTTGATGAGACTCCGAAAGGCTGCAATGTCGGTGAATATGCTAGAAGATCGAGTGAAGATCGCAATGACCGTTCAAGTTGAGGGTTTCAATCAATGATGCATTTGGCTAGTTATCTTGGCTTAGTTAGCTTCCTTCATTTTAGTTATTTTAGATGAGTTTTCTTTGTAGTTATTTTATTCATTTTCTAGCTTGTAAAATCACAAAAAGAAAGGAAAGAGCATATTGTTCATTTATTTATTTATTTGCATTATCAGAAACCTCCTATCTGGTTCATAGAAAATTTGTCGGTCCAGTTGCACTTATCGCAGTAGCATCAAGCACCGCAAATTATCTCTTACTTTAGGTGACTATAGCCAAATGCTTCTACAACCCAACTAGGTTAATCCTTTTGCTTTATCTCATGCGCACCTTGGTCCTACCGGTCCCAGCCTATGCCACTCAAATTGAAGGTACGAGAATTTAATTCCTCACAACTTTTACTAAATACTGTAATTAGCATTCTTTGGAAGTATAAAAATTTTAATACCATAATTTATGTTCCAACCTTATTCAGTAAAAAAAAACACTAAGTGAGGCCATTAGTAGGTTTTTATTAGCTATTTTATATAAATAATATCATCTACACTTTAATGCAATAAAGGTAAACTGAAATTGTTGTTGTTATTATAAAACCCAAGACGAAAAATAAATATTTAAAGGTGGTTTTATTATCCTATTAGAAAAAAAAAATGGGAGTGGTTTTATTATCCGTACATATGTAAAAATAAAAAAAAATAGAATAGTAAAATAAGTGCTTCATTATACAAGTCAATATTAATTTTGAAACGATTTTTTTACAAAATTTTTAGGAGAATATTCGTAAAAACAAAAAAAACTCAAAACTAAGCTAAACCAGCCAGACCCCAACCCATCAACGGCCGTACGGAGGCCGAACGATCATCTGGCCTAAGAATGTGGACGGCGGATCAGACGGCCATTAAGAAACCCATCATTCCACGTGCGGCTCCCCTGCACATGGGAAGCCGCATCTCCGCACGCTGTAACTAGGACTAATCCGGGCCGTCCGAAATTAGGGTTCTGCGCCGCTCCCCCGCCCCTTTTATCTTCCTCGGAGTGTTTCTTTAGCCCCGAGGGTGTCTCCATTCCTGCGACCCACCGCAGCGGAGCTCGAGGCGAATTCCGGTGGGTGAGATCTGCACTCTCTCTCTCTCTTTTGCGATCGATATTAGCCTGGGAATTTTTAGATCCCGATAATCTCACGCTATGCCTTAGACTTGGACTATTCTTGGATTATTTGAAGAGATCAGAATCCCGGATTTCTATTCCCATTATTTTGTTTAAGTTAATGGGATTGCAATCCTGTTAAATGCTATAAGTTTTGAATACTCTATGTAAGTGCCGTTTTCTGGGCTCAATTTCGGAAAAAAATATTTGGAAATTGAAGTGTTAATTTACTTTTTGATTTATATTGAGAGCCCGAGCCTTACCTTTTAACCCTCTTCCAACGATCTTCTGCTGGCCTTGGAATTAGAAAAAGGTAGTTCCTTTTAGTGCTTTTCCTGCGTTTTGTGTTTTGAAGCTGGGGCTATTGATGTCGTTTACGAGATTTATCTTCTATCTTGTCTTGTGTTGGTGATGCCTATTGCTTCGAGACATTAGATGTTTTCTGCTTCCACCTGATTAAGTTTTTGAATCTCCAGACCTGGTTGTCGTGGTGAGTGTTTTGTTTTGTTCTCCTTATAGTTTAAATGTGTTAGCGTAAAATCAAACCATCCAACAATTAGATAGAGAAAAAGGATTCGCCTAATTAAGGACTTTAAATAAAACGAATCATCTTTTTGATTTGCTAGTACTTTATTTATGAGAAGGTTTCCGCCTTAATAGGAAAAAAAAATGATGGAGGCTGCCTATTTCTTTTGTTGTACGTTTGGAGAAAGATGTCCTGGGGAAGATCGAGTTGATACAACTCTAGTGTGGTCGGATCTTTTCGGGTTTGTAGTGAGGTGCTTTGGAATGAACAATATATTGCATCATGAATATTTAGATGTAGTGTAGTGCGAGCTCGATATATATATATATATATATGTGTGTGTGTGTGTGTGTATGTATGTATGTATATATGCAGTGATATTTATAGAAACTTATGAAAATTGAAGGTCATTGGTGCTTGGGATCAGTTTTGCGAGGCATATTGTCAAAACATTTTTGGGTACTTTGTTTGATGCACCTAGGACATTGTGTTTTATGGCACAAAAATATTCCATGGTGCTTATCTGATTGCTTTGACAAAACCTACTTACTGAAGTTTGTTGCATATGCTTTCATAGTCATTTTCAACTCAAAATCATATTCAACTTAAACAAAAGTACAATCCAATTGAATATTCGTACTGTTTAAATTATTAGTTTTACTTGTTGGCTGATGCTTCAGAATATTCGATGTCCTTGTCATGTTTGTTGTGTTTGAGCTGAACATAATTCTGAGAAGCATGCCTGCAGAAGATGTGTTCTGATGCTGCATTTTTTTTTTGATTGTTCAGTTGTTGAGCCATGGTTAAGCATAACAATGTTGTGCCAAATGGGCACTTCAAGAAGCACTGGCAGAACTATGTCAAGACCTGGTTTAACCAACCAGCTCGCAAAACCAGAAGACGCATTGGTAGGCAGATCTCTCTGTGTGTGTGTGTCTGTGTGTGTGTGTGTGTGTTGGGGGGGGGAGGGCTTGAGTTATATCCTTTCACTGTGTTTCTTAACAAGTTCAAATTGTCCTCTGTCCTTTTTTTCTTCTCACTAATCAATCTTCACTATCATTTTTTCACAGCTCGACAGAAGAAGGCTGTGAAAATTTTCCCACGGCCAACTTCTGGACCCCTGCGACCTGTTGTTCAATGTCAAACACTCAAATACAATATGAAATCTAGAGCTGGCCGGGGTTTTACTCTTGAGGAGCTCAAGGTAACGCTTTGGTTTCTTGCTAATTGATTTACAACATACTTTTGTAGATCTTATTGCTGGCTATTCGAATTGCTAATTGGAACATAGTGGGGTTCCAATTTCTGAAAATGGTTGCTCAAACTTTGGTGTTCTGGTGCTCGTTATGAGCTGTATAAGTCAATAATCATTCAACATTTTCTACTATATGCACATTTTTAGTACAATTTATGTGCTTGCATCGAAATGGAGAGAGATAAACTAAAACATGATGGCAAAGAAGTTCTCTGTCATGAAGGTATCATTTGGAAGTGGCCGAAAATATTCCACCAATGCAGGAGAGCTAAAAACTGGAAAATGGTATGCAGTGTAAACTTCGTTAACTGATTGAAAGCATAGTTGTACTCTTCGGCAATAAGTTTTGTACGATAATTTTTTTTAGTTCTTTGATTGTTTACATGTTCCTCATGTTGTAGCCCTCAAAAGTACTTTTGGAGCACTGTATTATAATATTTTGAAGGTGGTGTCACAGTTAAGTTGAGAGCTTAGGAATTGATTGTTACAGGTTCTTTCATATTAAGAATATTCGTACTCTGTCGAAAGTGACAAGTTGCGAGATGAAGGTGTTTGAGGAGCTTTTTTGGAGGCATATGTTGCATATTGAGGAAAATCTGTATAATCAAAGCAGTAGTATATGATGACATCCCTCTTATGCAAGTGATAGGGGAGATGCTTCCATACTTGAGAGATGATAAAGGTGTGCTGCATCTTTTGCAAAATGGAATATGGTATGGTACAATGGTCTTCCTAACTGTTTTAATAGACATCTATGTAAGATCCAGTGGTATGACTACACCAATTCATGCATTAATGCCTTTTGTTTCTCAGTATCAAGTCAACATATTCTTCAGTAGCATTTTAACAAATTCAAGAGGTTTATGACGGGTTTCCATGTTCCTGTATCATTTGCTTTTATGGAAAGGGTTATAGGTTGATAATGAGGCAGAGCTCGTGGTCTGTACAAGGGTGCTGTTATGGGATTGCTGACCATCTTTTATTTCAATTGCAATCTATCAATTTGTTGATGCATTACTACAATTGGATAACAAATGATACAACTTTTAAGGTAAATGAATACAAAAGATATGAATGGTTGCATTCATGATCCATAACCTAGAAAAATCTATAAACTAAGAGCAAATTTGTATTCACTTTTTGATCTGTTACTTTGATGTTAAATTGGTAGTGTTGGTATTGATTGTAGGATTTCCAAGACTTGGGCTGAAATGGATAAATTATGACCTGCTTGATCAGGGAAATTTTAGATGCAGAATTTGACTGTTGATCTAACTAATGGAACATGTTTGATATGCTAGGCTGGAAGATTCATAAAGAATTCACAAACAGCAATTGGTTGGACTTAAAAGTGGAATTTCGCATCTAGAAAGCCCATAGCATATTTAGTAAGCCTGTCATTTAGTATTGGTTGCGGCATATTTCACCCCATGTTTGGAGTTATGAAAGCTTTTTTCCTTTATTTCTTATCTTTCTTTTTTTTCCCTTTTAATTGGGGTATTATGGTCAGTTTCACCTAAACGAAGAGGCTGGTTTCTATTGTACATTATGACTTGCCGATAGTATTACCTCCAAACATTTTTATACCATCTCTAAAAAAAAATTCTGTTCTTTCCCTAAGAAATATTATCATAAAAAGATGAATGTTACGAGTTTTGTAGTTTGCTTCAATGGTTGTATTCTCTGTAATTGCAGGCAGCAGGCATTCGAAAGAAGCTTGCCCCAACTATTGGCATAGCCGTAGATCACCGTCGAAAGAACCGTTCCCTTGAGGGTCTTCAAGCTAATGTCCAGAGGCTGAAGACATACAAAGCCAAGCTTGTCATCTTCCCAAGGCGTGCACGCAAATTTAAGGCAAGCGAACTCCAGCTCTATCTTATCTTTGTGCTACGATAAGCTGTCATTTTTCAAAAAAGCTCGCTAATGTGTATGGTCATTGTTTTCTCAGGCTGGTGATTCTGCTCCGGAGGAACTGGCGACTGCCACTCAGGTCCAAGGCCCCTACATGCCCATCGTCCACGAGAAGCCCACGGTCGAGCTTGTGAAGGTCACAGATCAGATGAAATCATTCAGGGCGTATGCAAAGCTTCGTGTTGAGCGGATGAACCAGCGCCAAGTTGGTGCCAGATTGAAGAAGGCCGCAGAAGCAGAGAAGGAAGAGAAGAAATGATTGGGTTCATGCCTTGGCTGGTGTTGGGCTCATTCATTTCAATATTTTGTACTGGTAGTTTTGAATCTGATCTTGGCTCACCCGTTTTTCCATAAATTCTGAAACAGTGAAACTCCGAGGCATTTAGACTTTCTTGCTCGGGCTGCCTTCTATTTTATTGCTATGCTATGCTTGGTTAGCTTTAATTTCTGCATCTATCTTGCTATTGAATTCTCTCCAACCGTTTTTAAAGGGTTGTGGTATTAATCAGAGAGCAGACTTGGTTAATGCTCCATCTTCTGTACTTGTGAGTTTTTTTTTTTAAAAAACTAAAATGGGTATTTCATACATTACGAATACGGATACGCTTAATAGAATCAACAAATAAGTCACAAAGTTCTCTTGGTAACTTTTCCCTCCTGGTGCTTTCAGAGTGGCTGGCTACATATGCTTGCTACTCAGTCTATTGTTCCGTTGGCCTCTCCCACTTTATTACTTACTATCGTCTCGTCTCAATGAGTTTATCCCGTTGAGAGTGTATCCCTCCGCCTATGCACGGGCTTCGGTACTTGGTAGTTATTGTGCAGCTTAGGTGATTGTGTGGACTCATTGTGGACTATTATTTTTTCCTAGAGAAAATTAGGCAAGTCCCATCATTCAATGTGGGGGAGTATCGACATTTGCACGTCCACTGCGCGTGGTAACAAGAGTGGGAGGGTGGAAAGAAATCTGCCCTAAAAAAAAAGGACTTGGTGGATTTAGGATAAGGTTGGTTGAGATGGTTTTCCATAGTCCTTTTGAGTGAGTTTGTATAAAATGTTGCTCTTGGCTCGCACGTGGTTTTTAGAGTTTCTTAGTTCTGCATAAATATTTAAAATTTTTTCGATGAGTAATTAATGTAGAATTAAATATATGCATGCACAGATCTTCATATACTTCTTTTATTCAAGTTCCGACGTTCTCATCAAATTAAGAATTTAAATTTATTCAAATCTAATTACAAGCATTATGGTTAGTCTTCATTAACCGTACTATAGTGTCGAGTTCACTTTGATACCATCTGTTACAACTTAGAATTTCATTTAAAATGGCTAATCAAAAAATATTTTTTAAATTTTTTAATCCTAATTAATACTTAAAAATTTTTCGACGAATAACTAATGTAGGACTAAACACATGCCTAACAATTTAATCGTGAAGATTAATTCTTATCGTCATTATATTAAGCTATATAATACTAAGGATTGTTGGCCGAGAGGGATGGAAGGAAGAAATGGATCTATTTAGTCTTTATAAAAGCTTTTCTGAAAGGTGAAAATTTGACATCATGATTAGTGCTAACGGATGGAAGCAAGGCAGGGAACTTTCATGGCAGGAAGAAGTGCCTTTTCTTTTGCTTATTTTACTATGTGGTTTCATATTCTGATAACATATGGGATTTGTTTAACATAACAAGTCATGCTTTATTTTGCAGCAAAAATTGCATCAAGATAATAAAAAGATTCCTCTGGAATGCATCTACTTAGGAGTTATTAATAAAATTGTTAGATATAAAAGCTATATGTATCAAAATGGAATGCAATTTTGATACTGGATTTTGTAGGCATCATTATTAGCCATTATAGTGACATACTTTAAATTCAAGCAATAGTACTTTTCATTTAATAAAGGACGTTTACAGAACTTTTGATCATGAGTGACAATGGCTGCTAACGGTTATCTGTAAGCCAATTAATGTATTTGTAACTTAAGCTCGGAAAAACAGTTTATAGTCACTATCATAACATAAATTAATGTATTTGTATAACCTTTCACATCAAATCCCTAATTTATACTTTGCGTTCATCTTCCTTGGTTTACCCTATGGGCCTCATCATGCCTCGGGTACACTTTTGAATTATTTTATCTACGTGTCGAGAATATATTCGCTTGGGCTCGATATTTCCTGTTCGTGTCTGCATAAAGTTTTATGGTTTTCGTAATCGGCACCACCGCCTTCAGTAGAAACCGATAAAAGCTTCTGTCAGTTCCATATGACTCCTTGTTTTCATCGTATGCGTCAGCTCTGCGCCTGCCCCTTTCTATTTATTTTTTAGCGTGACGGGATAAACGAACGGACAAGATGGACGTACAGGAAAACATTAACGGCAGATCTACTTCTCGCATAGGAATATCTATGCGCGAGCAGAATCCGTATCTAGCTTTCCGTTGCGGGCTCACGGGATTGCGCAGGTCTTTTCGTAATTTGAGATAAGTCCAAGGTCTGGTTCAATTGAGACCCGTCTATATAAACGAAGCTCATCTTCCACCTCCGGCCGTCCTTCCAGAAGATCGGAAGCGGAGGAGAAGAGGAGAAGAAGAAGGGTGAGAATGGGTCTCAAGGTATTCAATTATAACTCTTCGATTCATTTGTTTTCTGTTAAAATCCTTAGCCTTTTTTGGTGATTTATTGCTTACGTTCAAGTTTTTTGATGGAAGTGTTCGTCTGAGATCAGTTGTTTCTGGCTTCGTTTGAACCACTTTTTTTTTTCCTTGATTCTTGTCCTTTTTAAAGTAGTTTGAGTTGTTTTTTTTTTTCTGGAAAAAATATTGGGATAGATCGAAAGAGAATTTTTTGGAGAATATATCGATGGACACTTGGATCAGTGATTTTTTTTTTAAGAGATTAGATCGTTATTGCTTGGGAATGCACTGGTTATAGTGATTCTTTTTTCCTGATATTATGGTCTTTAGAGTTTTTGAATGCCTTTCTATCTCTCTTTTAATTTATTTATTATTAATTAGATCTAGATCGGATATGTTCCCCGTAGCCTGTTAGGGTGGTGTATCATAACAAAGTTTTTGTTATTTGGATACATGAGATTTTCCTTTTGTTATTTAGATAAATGAGTTTTTTTTATAAGGTTTAATTGTGGATAAATCAGATAGTTTGTATATGGCCAGCGATGTTAACAGATTTTTTTCTTTTTTTTTACCTAAGATCTGGAGTATTTTCTTCTTTTAGAAGTGAATTAAAAAAAAAGTGGCATACCCATTTTTTGGATAAGTTTGCTTAGATGCGGTGTACTCCATACTCTTAATTTGCGTATCTTGAGTATATATCAATTTCTTTTCAGAAAAAGATTAATTCAACTTCCAACTCCTCTTCCCTGTTTCTTCACTTCCCCTGTGCATCCGCCATTATCCCTCTTGAAGTTGATGCTATCACGAGAATGTGGGGTCATGTATGGCGTAATCACTTGACCTTTGGACTTCAGAGATAGAAATATAAATATTACACAGGACATATTTGAGAGAATGTCTCAAAAAAGATCACACGATCTTATATGATTTCTGGAAGAAAAAAAAGAAAGAAAAAACAAAGTTTTTGTTTCTGTGGACTAATCTTGTTCAGGGCTCATCATTATGTGAGATGATTCCGTGGATGCTAAAAATGGAGTGGAGTTGGTGTTATCTTTTTCTTATCTAGATTGCAATTAGCTTGTACATAATCTGAACAATAGAGTTTTAAAGTGTTCTAAGTTGAGCTTCAAAGCAACCCCCAATCTTTCTAGCACAAGCCTGTGTCTTTCATTGTCAGTTCTATAAGAAATATTAAACCATCATGATTGAGATATTCATAAGATGTGCATATACCAAATCCATTTTTTATCAAGATGATTCTATAATTTGTTAATTGACCGAACTCATTAACATAGTTAATGGTGTTTTCTGCATCAATGAATGTGGTGATTGGCTTCATAAGGACAAAAAGTTATGTTTAAGCTTGGGGATAAAATGATGAAAAGGCTGAAGCACGAGAGATACATGATATTTTCAAAATTTCATGCAGAACTCAAAGTGGGATTACAATGATTCTTCACTATCTCTTCACAGGAGAGGTCTTAAGTTCAAACTTGACTGATGATGAATAACCTCCAAATTTCTCAAAAAGAATTTATGATATTTTAGAACAATGATAGACGTATAAAGCATGCTGAACAGGAGAGGTCTTAAGTTCAAACTTGCGTTGATGTTGTGTTGATTAGGTTTCATGCTCGTTCATTTGCTCCTTCTCATGAGATCTTGGTACATAGCTTGAATGTACTCATCAACCATGTCCTATCCAACTAAGCAGGGTGTGAAGTGAAATATATGGGCGGCTGAAGATAAATAATATATTTATTTTCATACCTGGAACTCTTCCTTTTGAGGTCTTCTATGGATAGAGCTTCCAATGGTGCAAGAGTTTACCACAGAACAACCCACCTGCCTTTCCTCTCTCCAACACTAACTTTTTTTCTCTTTCCTGCTTTCTCAAGATCCCTTTCTTAACTATGGAATTTTCTCAACCATTTAGGTGATTTCAACAATATAATTCCAAAAAGTGCTATCATTTTCTTTTAACCACAGATTCTCCTTTATCTCTCCACGTTAGGATAACATTTTTTTTCTATATAAAAATGTTATTTCGATCAATATTTTAAATCTGTGGGATGAGGTATCCTAGTTTCTTCATGGAATGGAAAGTCCTGCTGCCCTTCCCTGTCCTGGTGGCCATCCAGTCATGTCTCTCTCATCTTCTTTCTTTGTTTGTTTCCTCTTCCTTTTCTTCCTTCCTTTCCTTTTTATTTTCTTTGTCTTCTTTCCTGTCTTTCTTGCCTTTCTCTTAGTCATGGATTTCAAGATATACAATATATTAGTTAATATGCGTCTTGCACAGCATGACATGATACGATTATGCTTGATGGTTTAGTTATGCATCAGATTATACTCCCTTTAGTCGCGTCAACAATTCTGCTTTCTGTATGTGCAAACAATTAATTTACTGAATGCCTTAACAGATCTTCTTTTGAATTTTCATTGCAGGAGGAGTTTGAAGAATATGCTGAGAAAGCTAAAGCTCTACCTGAAAATACTACCAACGAGAACAAACTGATCCTCTATGGGCTTTACAAGCAAGCGACTGTTGGACCAGTGAATACTAGTATGTCTTCATTCCCGTTACATTAGTTGTTCAACAGCAAAATTTATTTGCATATAATTCAATATAAATTATTCTCTCCCTTGTAACATATACTTAGTGGACACTTTGACTCGTTTAGCATATATTTAGTGGACACTGTTTCTTGTCTGTCTGAAAATTTCTGTTACATGTTTGTATAGGGTTGAGAAACCATGAAACTTTACTTTGCGATGGGATTCAGACTTGCAACTAACTTTATCTTTCCACGGCCTCCATCTGAACTTCCTAATCACCTTTTGCATTGTTAACCTCTGTGATAAGTGGCCTCAATTCTGGTCTGTTTGTAAGACGTTCCCTCGAGCAATCTACCGTAAGATTTTTTTCTTCTCTTTTTAGTAACAACTAATTATTTATAGATTGGTTGCCTAACTTGGAATTCTGGCCCATGAAAGTGTTCAGATTGTTAAAAGGCCCTTATCATTGTTGATCTGCTTTATTTACTGATTCTTATTGACACTCCAAATATTTGCTCCTGGTAAAGTTATATTAATGTGTTTGCTTAACTTTCTGGTCCTGGCAATCCTCTCTTCCAGCTGCTGCTTTCATTTACCACCTAAGGCTGTGTTTGGTTGCAGGATAAGGCAATAAAAAGGAACAAAGCCCCTTCACTTATTCCACTTTAACCCGACAAATGCTAAAAACAATGGCCTATCAATTCCAAGGGCAAAGTGGGTATTTTGAGAAGCAGGGTTTCTTTTTCCACTGGAATAAACTACTGCATCATGTAAATTCCTCCCAACCTATATGGTGGAGACGTTTATTCCTGTGTAAAGTGGTCAGTAAGTTAAACCATTAAGTCTGATTTAACTGCACACCAAATGCAGCCTAACTGTTTTATTGAGTAGCACATACATCTCATCTGTTTAGTTTCTATCTTTCATTCTTTGATTTTAACATATCAGTGCTTCTCCAGAGAGAGATGGGGGGAGGATATACATATAATATATATATATATTTATTTATATATGTGTGTGTATATATATATATATATATATATAGAGAGAGAGAGAGAGAGAGAGAGAGAGAGAGAGAGATCAGGTTGAAATTCCTATCAAAATAATTCCAAGAAAAAAAAGTGGACCTGTACTGCACATTTTCTGTTTTTGTCTAGGACAAATGAAATATATTTCTTGGCTCATCAATGAACCTATCTTTAAAGGATGTTGTGATGATGGTTTCTTAAGATCCATCTAATAATTGGGATACCTTTATGGAGTAAGCTCAATTGATTCTCAATTGAACCTTGGCTGCTTGAAATACTAAATTTTAAAAATCTAGTTAATCCCAACTAGTCATTTTAATCATGGTTCACAAATTTTCCTTTGTGATGAAGTTTGTTTTTACTGCTTTCATTCATGTGTTTATTCGTTTATTTATTTAATTGACCAAAGGTTGACTCAACCACTAGATATTTTGTAAATAAAGATCTATAGATGCAGTAACATGCAAATCTGTAGGCATAGGTCCCACCTAAGAAAGTGAATTTAGTAATTAAAGAAAAAGGATCACTGATCAAGTAGTTTAATCCAGTAGAACCATTGTCATAACTTGAAGCAATCAGATAAACTAGAGATGTGGGTCATCGAAGACTTCAATGAATATTAGACCAAGAGGAATCAGACTTTCTCTCTCTCTAGCTGTTTTGATCCCTTTGATCAGAGGCAGTAAGTCTATGTTGAATCAACCTTAGATTTGTCCTGCATCTTCCACTGGAAGCACTCATCCGTTGCTCGTGGAAGAGTTTCTTCCTGAAACTCAATTAACAGAGAAATCCTTTGAGCATTGGGTTGTTTTGTTCTTGCACTTAACCTAAGGATTTTCCAGAATGATGTGATTAATGTTTCTTCTAGCTCTTGACTCCCAATTATGGCACCAAGGAGCCAATATAGCCCATATTAGTCTAATAAATAACTAATATGTGGGGCAGGATAGTCTACATGACGAAGAAGTGAGGAAGCGGTTTGCTACAATTTTAATTAATAATTTTAAAACATTTACCAAGATGTCAAAATCTTATAAAACTCAATGTTATCTGTTTTATCCATGCCCTAAATCCATTAGATCTGTCATTATTCATAAACACCACTTTGGTGTGTTAGGTCTAAGATAATGTAAATAATCACTTCTGCATGACCTTTTAGCATCAGTAACAGCACAGTTCCATAGGTACGTTTCTTAAAAAATTCACTTCTATTTTGTGTTTTACTTTTGGTGATTTGACCTTTGTCCTCCTATCTCTTCATCTCTGCTTTAAAGAAAACGTGTCACTCTGTTACATTTTATCCCTTGCATGAATTGTTTCGTGCTCAATATTATGCATGAATATTGTTCTTTTTACAGGTCGACCTGGCATGTTCAATATGAAGGACAGAGCCAAGTGGGATGCCTGGAAGGCTGTTGAAGGTTCTGAAAACTACCTGACAGACATGCTAGTCTTTGTTGCAAGTTTCGGTACATCTTTGTCATGCATATAATGCTTATCAGTGTCGATGACATCTGCAGGGAAATCAAAGGAGGAAGCCATGAGCGGCTACATCACCAAGGTGAAGCAATTGCAGGAAGAAGCTGCTGCAGCTTCCTGAACCAGTCTCTGATGCTGCTCGAGGAAATGACTGCTACTTGCTCCCCTGTGGTATCAGCTAGACCATTGGTTATCTAGTTTGAAGTTTGAATCATGCAATATGATGTACAAGCCGTGTGTGAATGAATTTCCTTTGTCCCTAATAATGGATGATGCTTCCTGATCATAATCTTACTATTTATGTTCTGCATTAGCGCTGCATAACTTTTCTACAAGACATCTCTCAGCTTATATTGTGGACTCAGTGAAATATTTCTTTCACTCGGTATCAGAATTGAAGTATCACCAGAGCGCACTGGTTCTGCTTGGGTTTAGAATGTCAGTGCATTGAGGGAAGCTGGAATTGGATACAATTATGGTTTCCTTCGCTGCATTTTTCTGTACTTAGAAAGGTCAACTGATTTGTGATCACTTTTCAGCTGCATTTTATTTATTGGGTCAAAACCACATAAAGATTGTGAAGGTAATAGCTTATGAAATATTAGTACTGGAAGGGCTTTGATAAATATGGTCTGTCATGTGCAGCTCATCTTTGTATTCTAATTTTCCAACTTCCAAGTAATTTTTGAGTTATATGGGTGGAAGGGTTATCTATGACAATATAAGATTTGATGTTGGATTAGGAAGTTTGGAATTGTGAACCAAAGGAATGGGGATTTTTGCATAAAGTATGAGAATGGAAAGCTCAATGGCTCATGGTCATATATGTTTCAGAAGGCAGGGTATGTTGGCTTGGTCGTGGCTCTCTAGAACAGAGACTACTACAGTTGGAAGTGCATTTTGACAAGAATTTTCTTTTTCTATCTTTCCTTGGTTATTTTAATACTGCACCCTATTTTGTATCTCTATCATATATAAATCCCCTCTCAAATATTTCTATTATATATGAATCCCCTCTCATGCGTATTTGCAGATCGGGCCAATTAATCTTATTATACTCCTTTGTCGCAGGAGTTGCTCCTGCTATGATGAACCACAGCCCTCGTCTTCCCAGTCCTCCATGTCTTGTTCTTCCTCCTCCATATCTAAGCAATAATTACTTAAACAGAATATTAATAGAGGCTATTATTGAGAATATAAGATAAGTTTATTTGACTCTATTTACAAATATGTATAAAAAAATTAATACATAGTTAAGGCAATAAAGTAGGGTGTAACTGCAAAAAAATTCTCTTTGGTAAAAGATAACTAGTTTTTTTGTTTAAAAAAAACAAAAAACTAATGAAAACAAGGAACCATCTTAGTGCATTATTTATGATACTCAAAATTTTATTATTTCCAGAAACGACTAAATTTTTTTTCAAATTGGCTTCTTAACATTGTATGGGCGAATGTATCCATATGTCTCTTGCAGTTCTATAATGCTTTTTTTTTCACACAAATGATAAAATTCTGCATGGCTCAAAATGTTATAATACTAAAGCAAGCAGTGGGAGTAGAGTCTGATGTTGGTTCCTAAAATCTTTCAAATTACTCGCTCTCCCCCAAGAGAAAAAACACATAGAAAAGTTGTATTTTGCATAATTAGTTCCTAAACTCTTTCTTACAATTATGTCAGGCTCTTAATTCTTTCAATTTGCATGTTAATCCCAATCCATTGAACATGCTGGTCCTTTTGTTTATCTACCAAAATTCAAGTGGTAAAAGGGCTAATATGCTCTTGTTTGCCTTTTATGCAAAAGGAGAGAAATTTTTTTTAAGTTTTTAATCCAAATATTTTAGAGTTTCTGTCAGCACCCATTTGCCCAGTTGCTTGGCACCTCGAAAGAGGTCGAGGCTTTAAATCCTAGACATTTGATGCAGGTCAGGTCCAACCTAAGCTCAAGATGGGACCTAGAAGGCCCAAAAATAATATGACCTGCTGGAGAAGGTATCTAGTTGACACAGTCTGTCTCAGGGATTCTTACCATCAGAAGCATTCAACAATGAACTGGCTTCTACAAGACCACCTCTGCAAGAACCAATCTGATCCATACTCCATTTGATCCAATGGCAGGGAAGATACTGTATGAAGATATCTGATAGTGGCAGGGCACCATTTGAAGAACTTGAAGCTGCAATATGAGCCTGAATAAAGACCCACCGTTTTGATGATAGAAGGGTCGTCATCAGATCAAATTTGACAGCAGCATAGCTATCGTTCGAATGAATGACAGTTCATGTCATATTAGCTTTTGTCTATAGAAGGTTGTCCACAGCAAGGTAGCTTAATTTGGAGATCTTAGAACTCTATGTTCTAGATCTTTTTGAACCTTCTAGGGTACCAACTCATCCCTATACTCTAGTTTTTCATGAACAAATGAGGTTGCTTTCTCTTTGAGTACATGTTTATTCATGGTTACTCTAAATAAAACCTTTTCTTTGTGCAAGTCTTTGTGGATTTTTTTTGGATGAGGTCAACTTGTAGAGTCTTTGGTTAAAATGTGGTATGATGATGTCAATTAATGGAGTCCTTGGTGGCAACAAAACTCTCTTGATAGCAAGGTTGTAAGCTAGTAGTTATTCTTAGGGAGACCAGTCTCCACAGCCTTTAGTTTTCAAAATTATTTCTGCTTTATTACTTCCAGGATTCGTTTAGTTTCCGCTTACTAGTTAGTACTATTACTTAGATAGTTTTAGTCTTCCATTGGCTATCTCTCATGCTCGTGCTAGGCTTCCTAATCTATGTCAACATTGCTCAGAAATCTTAGTATTTTTCTAATCCTCATTCCATCCATTTCCTCAAATTCCTTCTCTTATCCTCCATCCTTCTACAGGGATGCAAAAAGTATGCTCTAAAACATACCAACAAGGTAGAAAAGTTGAAATATCAAGTATATCCAAAAGAACAACATAAAATTTTACCATTAGTTGATCCTAAAGTTTCAATTTAGGGGACATAGATAGATCTGGAAAGAAATAGATAAGGATATGTAAACCAAGGATTAGAGAATAAATCTTGGTGCAATAGTAAAGGTTGTTTCATTATAATCTCACCATCACGGCTTCGTAACATAAAAAAAATACTCGTGGAAGGTAAGGTTGCATTCGTCCGACCCTCCTCATACTTTATAATGGCGGAAGTATCATGCACCGGAATTCCTTTTTTACATAAACCAAGGATGTACATGCAAGAGTTATATTTTTTTATTGACTAATATAAAATTTAATAGAATTAAAAAATTAATCTGCGAATTAATAATATATTAGGGACTAATACGTAAATATTTGTTGTATAATTTAGGATAAAATAGTCTAGATAGTTTGAGCCATTAAACACTTAAATTCCATTAGGGCACGTTTCATGAATATTCACTTCAACTGCAGTTAACTAGGCAGAAGGGTTCTACATGCAACATTTTGTGCAATTTCAGAGATTAATTTATAAATTTAAATAATTAATAGACTAATCTGTGAATAAGAAAATATTAAGGACCAATATGTAAGAAAAACTAAAGAAAAGATTACAGTACTACAGCTTTCCCATATATGTCACTGCCACCTATACGATTTACGGGAATATATGAGTGTTAACGGGCACGTTAGGCCTGCTTCCAACTTCCAAGCATTAATTGGTATAGGAATTAATGCTTATAATAATTGTAAAAATAAACTTGTAAACAAAACTGATATATGCATCTATCCCAAAGCCAAAAAACCAAAGCTTACGGTGTTCAAGACCACCTCCAGCTCAAAACATGTTGAAGAAGAGAGTGAAGCCTAGCACAAGTATCAAAGAGATCCAGCCATAGCCCTCACCATCATAGAACACAGTGAAAAGGATGAGGAAGAGAATCATAAGTAAGAACAAGCCCAATCCATTCCCTTCTCCTTCACCCCCACAACTCTCTGGTTGCTCCCAGCGAGTCCTTGGTTCCGGTGGGTGGTAATATTTTCCAAGTAAATGAATCACTACCAGCAATGTCAGAAGACCAATCATCACGTTCTGAAGAACGAAAATAACGAGCAGGAGAAGGAGTGGAATTACAATCATTTCGGTCATGAACAGAACGATCAGGAGCAATATGATCATGATGGGAAGGATGGCCGCTAAAGCTAGTGTGCTCTCCTGCATCTCAGAGATCAACTCCAAGCCATTCATTAGTTCCTCCCAATATATGAACATTCCAAGGGCTCCGACGAGCAGCAGGGGCTTCACCGGAGATGGACCGAGGCTCATCTTTGCTGTAAGACCATGGCATGAGGGTCTGAGGAGGGTGATAAAAAGAGGGGCAGGTTTTCTTCCCATGAGCTGCTGGCTCTTTCATTCTTTTCTGGGTGCAGCTAATTTTAACTACCAAAAGTGGTTGTGCAAGCAAAAAGAAAAACAATAGACAGTGTTTGAGTTCGGTTGTTAGTTATTTTGTGGGAGGTTGCTATTTAGTTGACTACTTTATTTGGTAGTTAAACTGATTGGAAACATAGGTCAATGGTGTTGACATAAAATAATGAATGCTCTAGTTCTGATTTTGTGAATCAGAACCAACCCAAACAAAGCCAATGGGTTGGGGCCTTGGTGAAAATTGGTTAATATAACAAAACTCACACTACAATCTGCTAATAGTCAATGGAAAATCTTTGTACTCCTGTACAATTCATAAGTTTATGCAGATATTTTGTGGGAATGCATTGTTGATATTGAAATCAGGTTTATTGTCTTTATTCTGATGCATAGTGTAAAGAGGAAGACAATAGGGTGCAGGTTTAATTTATTAGCCATATATCAGCTATTTCCTTCATGCAAGTAATAATGCGTGCAATTTATGTTCTCCAATGAAATGGAAAGCATACAATTCTCCAACTCTCGTACTGCGTTCATCGCAATGAGTTAGGCTGTGAACAGAAATTGATATCATTGGCTTGATAAGAATAGGAGAATTACACAATGTGAAAGTACAATCAGAGTGTCTTGAATTAACATATGGAAACTATCGAAGACCATAGACAAGCAGAGCTCCAACTGCTGCAATCCCAGCCACCAGACCAACGATCACCCCGATGGGTGGCAAGCTACCACCAATAGGTTTTCCAGTCTTCACGTCATAACGTGTGAATCGCTTCTTTGGTGCATTGCATTGAGGACAAACATAGGAATCAGGCTGCAAAAGAGTTTGATTCTATCAATGAAAGGAAATATTGTTTGAAACTTTACAGGAAGAAATAAGCTGCAAACTTATCCCATTGTTTGTTTTATTGGATCATAGAAATCAAAGTCTTGAAAATTGTGACAGAGATCGAGTAGGCCTCTTATATATCAGTTGCATTGATGGAGAGAATTCAACCCCGTATGACATTCCTTTGTCTTCACAATGCGTAATCTTGCTAATATTAGGCCACAGTTGCCGCAAAAACAATTCTAGGGTAATTGCAGTTTTGCTTTGAAAAAAAGCAAGAAATGAAGGATGAAAATTCAAAGATATCATCATCACATTTAAAGTGATTAAAAGCATAGTAAGCACAATAAATGAAAATAATATTAGCTTTCTGGATCGTAATTTGTGCCCTAGAAACAAATGTGGTTTGCTATTTTCCTCTTCATCTAGATAAGTTCTTGACTCTTCCAAAGGTAAGAAAAGTTCAGATGGTTGTTCTGATAATGCATGAGTTTGAAATGTGTAATTGAATTGAGGTTCATATCAAATGGTGTTATAGGTTCGGCAATGCAACACCCTCTCATTCATGAGTTGGCTCAGATAGGAAATCAACACCAATTTTCGGAATTTCTAAGTAAAGTTGATCCTGTCATGAATTGCTTGGTGACTTTAATGGATAACTCCTTGATTATAAAGCCGAGCCGAGACTTGCTCATTGAGGCTGGGAAGAAGTTGGTATGCTTTATTCCTTGCCAAAAATTGGTTTGCATATGGCATACGCAAATTTTGACCTGGATTTTGATCTTATATCACCATGCTTCAACATCTCCATTAAAAATTCTTAATACTGTCTTTTAAATTGTTAAACATTTTGACAATCAGCTGTTCTGATTGGACCTTTGCACATTATTTCAAAACTCGATTGTAAAAATTCACCTCTTGATTCCATTTTCCACCATCAAAAACCGAGATTAAGAAAAATAGTGAATTAAGAGGGGAGGGGAACTAGTTATGCTTGCCTGTTCATCAAAAGGCTTCTGCAGAGTGTAAATAAATCCACAGTCCAGACATATGTGAGTTGCTCTAGCCTGCAATAAGATGCAAGGGATTGCTTAGTTGAAAAGAAAAAAGAAAATTCCCAGATAACAAAGATAAAAATTGATTCAAGCAGGTATAGAGAGAATAAAAAAGAATTGTAAGCTAAGCTTGTGGGAAAATCACAACTCTTGCCTTTTGTGCTTCAGTTAATTTTCGGCCAAAGCGAGGTGGAGCTGGCCTCTTTGGCAATCGCTTTACATCTACCTCTGCTCCCCTGTTTCGTAACAAGAAAGAAATATGAAGTGATTTTACAACAGTGGAACTAGTAACTGCTGCCATTTTTACCTACTTGTTCTAGGAGTAGTACAACTAGCATCATATTTTGTTGATGAGTTGCCCTATCTTTTACATCAGAAAAGGTAGCATCATGTTACCAAAAGAGATCTATGTGGAAATGATACTTGAAAAACTCTGAAATCTCTACTATTATAACTCTGTCATCCTCTTAGCTCGAAACAATGCAAGCTGAAGACAGTTTTAACCTAAGCATAATATGCATATCGTGCAACCATCTAATGGTAGATTCTAGTCATTACCTCATCCATGTTGGCTGCAGGACCTACCGAGCCCCGAACTTTTAACATATTTGAGCATGTGGTCTTCTACTAAAAATTGTATAACAAGACTTGAGCCATGTCCCTATATGTAATTGTTTATCGAGAGAACTTCTATGGAGAATACTATATCAAAGAAGAGAACCCCTCAGCCAGTACCTGATCCCTTCAAATGCTTCTTTTTTCTGAAGGGGAGTTCTTAAACTCTTGGACGTATCAACTGTGTCATCTACTTTAATTTAGTTATTGGCAGTATCATCAGATTCTGGGACGTTCTTGGTGGAGGCCTTAGATTTTCCAAAACTTTATGATCTGCATTCTTGCAAATCTTGTTTGATTAATTCCACTGGAATTCAGAATCTGGTTGGAACCTACAATTTCCAAGGAACATTGATTCATCTTTATATTTTTAATTTGGCAGAGTTCTGTTTTGGAGATGGTTTTGTTCAGCTACCTTCACCATCAAATCATGTTACACCTTCTTGAATTTTAGTGGTGTTAAGATCAACGGTATCAGGAGAATTTGGAGGGTTCTTCACCTCTTAAATTTGAAGTCTTCTCTTGGTTAACTTTCTCAAGCAACATTACTGATATCTGGCAACTTAGCCAAAAGGAACTGCCTCATGCAGAATTGTGTTCATTGCAATCAAGCTCCAGATATGATTAATAATTCGCTGTTCGATCACTATTTTGCTAAACAGGTTTGGATTTCCTTTTTCTTGAGGTCAAGCATTCATGGTCCACCTGATGATATTCCCTAACTATCACTACCTGGATGCAAGACTCATGTCCCTTTATTCTGAAAATTGGACTTTGTTTTGTTTTGTTATTGGTGGAGACTTTGGTTGGAAAAAACTGAAGCATTTTTAGCGAAGATAGTTGACCTTGCTTTCGTCATTTCTGAAGTAGCTAAATACTTCCATGAATGACTATCTTTGGCTTTCCCCTCGAAAATTTCTAAGCTACTTCAGTTTAAGACTGCATGCTCCCTATGATGCTTGTCTGGATAATTGGCTTTGGACACTGACACTTTTAAGACCTTGAAGTTTGAGATTGGCAAAACTAAACAACTAGTGGAAAGATGTTCCAACTTGAAGAATTTTCATCTGGCTTTAGGATTTGAAGTCTATGGAGGGCAGCAATAGATCATCATATCAAATGGCTGACCATCTTTGGATGGTGGCTTCAAGTCTCTTCTCTGAGGAAGAGTTCTCCGATCACCATATGTAATGGGGGGACCATGCCAGTTTTGCTGTGCCCATCTTCTTGGTGCTCTTTTTTAAGATTCTGCCGACATCCAACTGAGAGGGGGTGGTGCACTGAATTCCTTTTGCTTCTCTGTTTCTGCTTGGTTTCTTTTATTTTCCCCTACTTCTTCGCCTTTCAAATGTCCTGTCCTGATCGTGTTTTGTATCTCACTTCATTTTTCTCATGAAATGAGATGACTATACCCCATCTTTCTCTAAAAACCAAATCCATGTCCTAAATCCCTATAATTCCTAGTTCCTTTTCATGTGATAAGGTCCTGTTAAATAACAATTGTGGATGCCATCAAAGGAAGCATCGTGTCTTAATTACATGACCTTCTGAAAGCTTCCTCAAGTATACATACCATGATCTAGAATCATTTTTCGATCCACATTACGATAAAGCAAAATTAAATCGCTAAGGTGAAACAACTCTTTGATAGAAACAATTTTCAGTCTACTGAAAGGCTATCTAAATCATCATAATCATGTCATTTTTCTAATTGAGTCTGATTAGTTGCTGGTAATCATCATTCATCCTGAAGCTGCTACACAAAGGTCAGGATCTATATCGTATGGTAGAGTCGTAGACTAACTGATCTCAATCTGATATAATAGAGGTTATCCCAGGACCTCTTTTAATTATACTGCCCCAAGGCCATATCACGAATTCCTCTTAATAAATACCCCATACTTATCCAGATCAAGCATTGTACAAAAATCGTGCTGACACAAGGATGGAAGTACATCACAAAGGAAAATCATGGCTTGCACACATCACCTATAAGAATACAATGATCTTTTTGTAACATATCCATCCTAGCAATTTTACTGCTTGTCTTTGTGTCTTCAACTAGTTCATCGAATCTTTTTGAGAAACTGGTTCATGAAATCTTAATCTATTTAAAATGAAATTGTAATTGAAAGTCTTAACTACCTGCTTACTACAAAATATACAGAATCTGGCTTTGCTTGAATAGCAGTTTTGGTAAATCCCAGCTTGTCCGCAGGCCAAAGTTCATCTCCAAAGAAGCTGCTTGTGTACAGGACTTGGTCCCCAGCTTTTAACCCTGCCTTTGCTGCATTTCCACCACCATCCACAGCCTAACAGAATGGTCATTTCAAAATATGAGAACATTTTCTTTTCAAAATGAAGTTAATATACATACCAAGCTGTTATTTTTCAGCTTACTTGAATGGGCCTTGTGCAAAGCATGTAATTAAGGACTAACACAGATAGGAAAGCTGAAGGGCAAGGGAAGTATCATAGGACGGTATTATAGGAAGATTAATATTTGAGACACACAAACTGGAGCTTTATGGGTGGGGTACTCGAGAGTTTTGATTTAAACTGAAATGAAAGCTTTGTTTCATGAATCGATGATGAACTCGTGTCTGCATCAAAGTATCCTATCTGGTTAGCTCTTTTTATGAGATTGACATATTTATTGGGGACCTTTTTGGATAACCTATGGGTTTTACTCTTTCAAGTAGATAAACCAGCATGGATGCATGACTTTAACGTATATGGTATATCATAATTACAAAGAACTTTGACTTGTGTTAAAGATGGATTAGCCAGTTTCTATGAGTCATATTATTTTATTGCCATTTGTGCTAGTATTTGGTTGTCAAACTTCACAAGGTCATAGAGGATCTCCTTTTCACTATACAAACAGAACTGGGGAGTTCGTTTAACACCAAGTAGCTCTTTCTACTAACACAGACAAATTAAGGGATTTGAATGTAGTGATCATAATTAGAGGCAGGTCTGTCTCTGGATCAGTAGTTTACAGAGGGAATTCTTGAAGGGACAAGTGAGTGGATGAAGCAGAGTGAGAGGGAATCCATTCAAGGGTTGATGCTCTATTTCTCACACTCCTTTACTTTTGTGATATGGATGGGCTTGTTTGTGAGCCACCTGCAGCGCCATAATCTTTTAATTTATCTCTTTTTCACTGCCTTACCTTTCTCTCCTTGTCATTTTTCTAATCTGGATCCCTCGATGCATTATAATAAATCCACATCATTTAATTTTATGAAAAATGGGTGAATACTGCATTTCCTCAATTTAAAAGAAACTAGTTTTGCTAGAATGGAGAGATAATACCAAACAATGTGTCCAAAATCTAAGTTTGGGTCGCATTACATTCATGAAAAAAAAATACTTCATTCATTTTGTGAAGCAGATTTTTTTTTAAATTTTTTATTTTATGGTGTGTGAGAGAGAGAGAATTGTGAAGCAGACATTTGATGGTGGATTGTCTAACTGTTTGATTCCTTTTGGAACACCAAATGACTTGACTTCAAATAGCAGAAACGCAAGTAAGGAGAACTCGGTTTCTTGTTTCCAAAAGCTGGGAACAGGTAACTTATGATTGATGGTGCAACATTTACAGTAGTATTGGGTGCTGCTAGCCTGCTACTGAAGCTGCCTAAAAGAAAGCAGTCAACTTATAATTGTCAAATATTAACTGCTGATGCACCAGAAAACCAAACTAAATCAAGTACCTGATTTCACGACTATATCACTAGAACATAATGGGTTCAAGAACATATCTGTTAAAAATTAAGTACTTGTCTCTATGTTAGTATTTTGGGACAATTCAATATAAGTCAAGATGAGGTGTTCTGCTTACAGTGATGACGACTCCACCCGCGGGTTTCTGCCCCAAGGTCAGGCCCAGGGGCTTGTCAACTTCGACCTCAATGCTCTTTGATGCACCAGCAGTTCTCGCACTGATCTCAAGCCCTTTCCTCCCCCAACTTCTCTCTCTCTCAGCTATGGAAGATATCCTTCTCCCCTCCAACAGTTGCAAGCCATGGAAGGCACTTTTCTGCACCAAAGAGACAGGGAGGTCAGAGTGGCTTCCAGTTTCCTTGATGGGTCTATGATAAAAGAGCTACTTTTAACTTTCTAGGTATTGAAGACAACTCACTTGGTTTGTTGAGGAAAGGAGAGGTGGATTGGAGGGAGGAATTGAGGGAGATCTGAGGGAGTGTTGGGATATGGAGGAGTAGGCAGCAGCCACAGCAGGGGCTGAAGCAGCTGACATGTTGGAAGAGGCTGCAGTTGGACATTGGGATGGTTGGATCAAATGGAGGAAAAAAAAGGTGCTGCTTTTGAGGGAATTTTGTGGATGCAAAAGGCTGGCAAAGGGATAGATTAGCCACAGGGGAGCCAAGGGAGGTGTGGGGAAAGTTGGACCACTGGTTTGGTGGAAGGTGGAGTTCGCTGAGCACAAGCCTCAAAATAAGACTGAAGGAGCTGCATCAGTAGTTTCCTAGTGGTGGGGTTGTCGTACTTCTGCCAGTCACATCCACGACTGTGGATGCTAAGCATGCTCATGGGGGTTTCCGCCTGGAGTCATATGATTACTTTGTCATGCCAACCCAAAAGGCAGCTTATGGATAGAAATTGGAAAGCATCCCTGTTGATATTCCTGCATGCAGCTGCCCAGCAAAATTTTTCAGATTTTTGACATTTCTATTTTTGTGCTAGAGCTGCGGACAACTTGGGCTGATTTGTATCAAGCACGGCATATTCTATAGACTAGTGCAGTCATGCTCAAAAATAACTCGGCTACAATGATCTACTTGATTCAAAAATGCACCAGCCGCATAGATGATTGCCATCCATTGCTCTAGAACATTTGGACCATAATAGATGGAGACCTTGCCTTCTAGGTCAAGTATGTTTACAGAAGGTCCAATGAAATTATAGATTGGATGGTCCGTATGTGGCTGACCACTCTAGAAAAGCTCTATGGATTGGTGAAAGAGAGTTGTTTAGAGCATTTGGAGACTTGTTATTTTTTAACTTTTTTGATATATTCACATTAAAAGTATATAAGTCATCCTTTATTAAAAAAAAAAAAACTTTTGTTCATAGGTATAGGTAAATGCCTCCTAAATATTTTTTTATTTAGAGTTTTAAAATTTTAAATTAAGAAAAAATAAAACAATAATTTTGCTATTAAAAACCTCCAAATTAGCTTTAATATCTTGCAAAGTCCATTATCATGTCCATTAGGAGAGTGGTAAGGCAAAGAGAAATATCCATGCAATATAAATTTTGATCAGTTTGGTTAGAAAGGGGCTCTACTATTGTTATCCAGTGGAGTAGAAACATATCAGTCTACTCTGATTTTGGTCATCTTCATCCATTGCTTGCTGATGCTCTAGCAGATTTTGATATTTTTTCTGAATTTATCTCGCTTTCCGCATTGTCTCAAAGAATAAAGGCTCTGATCTACGCTGATAGAGCCGGAGTTCAATTTTTTGATCACCAATGTTTTTATTTTTTTTTGAGCTTTTGGCCCCTCCTCCCTGTGTGTGTCTCTCTCTATATATATATATAGATGAGATTGCCTCTTCCCTCTCTACGTGCTTTTCCACTTCCGTCAAGTCCAATCACCCCTTATAGCTTGCACGTAAATTTCCATACAAATACGAAATATAATCCCCTATTAGTGCATGAAAAGATGTTTTACTTGGTTTAAGTGCGGTTGTCTTTTTCGGTAAAGAATTGCGGTTGTTTTGGGGATTTTTTTTTTTTGTTCTTCGTAGCCTTATCCTGGTTTTCAGATGGACTTGCGTTATCTTATGCAAAAGAGGACGAGCGTCGAGCAGCGGTGAAGCCCTGGACCTCCGTCGTCCTCCATCCATGGAGGCCACAGGCGACGCCTTTCTCCTACTTCTCCTCTCCCTCTCCCTCTTCTCCTCCGCCGTAGCAGCTGAGGAACCAACCGCCTCCCTCCTCGACCGCCAGGAGGCCCAGCTCCACCGCCTCGAGACCCTCGTCGAGTTCCTTGTAAGAAGTTTTTGAAATTTGAGAAGAACGGTTATGAAACCGTCTCTCATTTCTTACGTTTTGAAACTGACCCTTGAATGATCCACCCGTTGAAAAACTCAACGGAAGACCGTCATTAAAACCTCTTGAATAGGGAGACGTTGGGGCCTAACGTCTCCTGGTGTGAAGCCAAAGATAAAGGGGCTTCACCGAAAGAAAAAAAAAACAACAGAGTTCTTTCATCCCTTTCTTTGAATTTTTTAAGCTTGGTTTCCTTCACGGTCTTTTAAGCAGAGTGATCATTTCAAGCTCTCTACTCTTCCTTTTTCTATTCTTTCTTCATTTCTTATCAAACCATAGTGTACGAGCAAAGAGAAAAATTCTTGCGGAGTTCAAGAGATTTTGTAGTATTGTGTACGTCTACAAAATCAACGGTCCGTTGTATCTTGGGAAGGGATCGCCAGAATCCGGTGCATATAAGGAGGCGAATCTCTTTCAAAGACAGTGACTACACGCCTCGGACCGATCTACAGGTATTATCTATTTTATTTTGGATCTAAAGAAAACGACATCAAAGAGGTACGCATTGGAATCAGTTGTTTCAGTGATATTAAATTATTTAAGTTTTATTTGAGTTCTTTGAGTTGATTATTCCAACATTTTTTGAAAGAGAATTTCGCTTCTGAAATACAAAGATGGATAAAGTTAAGAACTCATTAAACGATATCCTGAAACCCGAGTCATTTGATGGAAAGAATTTTGTTAGATGGCAAACAAAGATGGAGTCTTGGTTAGACACATTAGATTTATTTTATGTGGTTTCAAACAATCCTTCAACTAAGGACCCAATGGATCATGAACCCGGTAGATCAGCTGCTAAATACAAATTTGATAAAGATGATCGTTTGTGCAAAAGTTTGATACTTAGTGCACTAAATGATAACTTATACGACATCTACTCTAGAGCTGAGGGTACAGCTAAGACATTGTGGGATGAACTTGAGTCGAAATATGGTAAAGAAACTGAATCAGAAGAAAAGTTCATCATAGGAGAATATTTTTCTTACAAAATGGTAGATCAAAAATCAGTAATTGATCAAGCATATGAAGTCCAGAATATAGTGGCGAAGATCGTCGCAATGGGAATTTCTATAGATGAGAGAATTCAGGCGGCAGCCCTTATAGAAAAGCTTCCATCTTCCTGAACAAATTTTAAAGTCTCTTTGAAGCATAAGAGACACACCCTCTCTTTGGATCAAGTACTTGTGTCCCTTCAAATAGAAGAAAAAACACAGGAATAACCATAAACAGGATTTGGGTATTGACTCAGAAGTTAATGCAAAGGCAAACTTAGTAGAAACGAAGAAAACTAACTTCTGGAGAAATAAACCCAAGAAACACTTTGAGAAGCCAAAACCAAAGATTCAAAAGGAACAGAGCAAGAGAACATGTTATGTCTGTGGAAAACCAGGACACTTTGCCAAACAGTGTAGACATAGAAAGGACAAAGTCAAGGGGCAAGGTGACAAAGTGACTCCTCAGGCAAATATGATAACAGGTTCTGGCTCTACTGGAACCGAGGACAGGTTAGTAATCTCAAAACTTGAGTTAAATCTGGCCTACAATCCAACCGAATGGTGGATTGATACAGGAGCTACTGTCCATATATGTTCTGATATTTCCTCTTTTTCTTTCTACCAGGAAGTTAAAGGGAGAACTGTGACCATGGGCAACTCCAGTGTTGCACAAGTGATTGGAGAAGGAGAAGTAAAATTGAAGTTCACATCTGGAAAAATTATTACTCTCCACAACGTGCAACATGTGCCAGATGTTCGCAAGAATCTTGTTAGTGGTTTTCTTTTGAGTCAGTTAGGCTTTAAATTAGTGTTTGAATCAAATAAGGTTGTAATTACCAAAGGTGGGACATTTGTAGGGAGGGGTTATGTTGCTGATGGGCTATTTAAATTGAGTGTATTACCATGCAACAATATGAATAAAAATGTTTCTTCTCCACTTGTTATGCATATTGACTCTTTAGAGATGTGGCATAGTAGACTTGGACACGTGAATAACAATACTCTCAAAAGAATGATGAGTTTAGATTTAATTCCTAAATATAATTTAGAGAAGAACAAAAAATGTGAAATTTGTGTTCAAGCTAAACAACCTAGGAAACCATTTAAATCAACAAGTAGAAGTACTAACCTACTTGATTTAATACATAGTGATATTTGCGAGATGAGCGGTATTTTGACGAGAGGAGGAAAAAGATACTTTATTACCTTTATAGATGATATGTCAAAATACTGCTGTGTATATTAAATAAAAACTAAGGATGAAGCCTTAGAAAAATTTAAAATTTATAAATCAGAGGTTGAAAATCAAACCCAGAAAACAATAAAAAGACTCAGGTCAGATAGAGGAGGAGAATATAGTTCAACAGAATTTGGAAAATTCTGTGAGGAACATGGGATTATACATGAGACTACTGCCCCTTATTCTTCTCAGTCAAATGGAGTTGCTGAAAGAAAAAATAGAACTTTTCTTGACATGATTAACTCAATGCTTATTAGTTCTAGTCTTTCCAACAATTTATGGGGTGAAGCTCTAATTTCAGCATGTAAAATACTTAATCGTATACCATTTAAAGATAACCAGAAAACACCATATGAGTTATGGTGGGGTAGAAAACCTAGTCTAAAATATTTTAAAGTTTGGGGTTGCCTTGCAAAAGTTAAAATTAACTCTAGCAAGATGACTAAACTGTCTTCTAAGACTTTCGATGCAGCTTTCATAGGATACGCGGAAAATAGTAACGCATACCGATTCTTAGTAGTACGATCAGATGTACCTGACATTACACCGAACACTATTAAAGAATCGAATGATGCAGTATTTTTTGAGAATGTGTTTCCTATGAAAGAAAAGAGAAAGTTAGAAATAGGAGAATCCTCTAAATCACAAAATGATAACACTGAAATAGAACCCCAAGTTGAACTTAGAAGGAGCAAGAGGCCTAGAATAGAGAAAAACCTAGGAGATGACTTCTACACATTCCTTGTTGAAGATGAACCTTTGACTTATGCTGAAGCAATGAAATCTAGTGATGCACCTCTATGGGAGGAAGCCATTAAAAGTGAGATGGAATCCATCCTTTCACACAATACATGGGTGTTAACCGACTTACCTCCAGGGTCTAGACCACTAGGATGCAAATGGGTATTTAAAAGGAAACAAAATCCTGATGGATCCATTGAAAAATACAAAGCTAGATTAGTTGCTAAAGGTTTTAGTCAAAGAGAAGGAACGGACTATTTTGACACTTATTCTCCAGTCACTAGGATAACTACAATTCGAGTGCTTATGGCATTGGCGGCATCTTATAAACTTGAAATCCATCAGATGGATGTGAAAACAGCCTTTCTTAATGGCGAGTTAGATGAAGAAATTTATATGGAGCAGCCAGAAGGTTTTGTAGTTCCTGGTCAAGAGAATAAAGTGTGTAAGCTAGTCAAATCCTTATATGGATTAAAACAAGCTCCTAGACAGTGGCATGAAAAGTTTGACCAAGTCATTTTATCATATGGCTTTAATATTTGTGACTTCGATAAATGTGTATATTGGAAAATATTTAATAGGTCTATTATTATCCTATGTTTATACGTAGATGACATTTTAATTTTTGGTAGTGAACATGTCACAATTTTTGAAGTGAAGAAATACTTAAGTGATAATTTTGACATGAAAGATCTAGGATTAGCTAAAGTAATCTTAGGAATCAAAATTAGAAGGACACAAAATGAGATTGTTCTAAGTCAATCTCACTATGTTGAAAAGGTATTAAAGAAATTTGGGTACGAAAATTACAAGCCAGTTAGTACCCCATATGATCCTAGCATAAAATTAAAGAAAAATGGTGGGGATAGTGTTTCCCAATTAAAGTATTCTCAATTAATTGGAAGTCTTATGTATTTATCTAACTGTACAAGACCAGATATCTCCTATGCTATAGGAAGACTAAGTAGATACACTAGTAATCCCGATAAAACACATTGGAATGCAATAGAAAGGCTTCTTAAATATTTGAAGGGTACCATTAACTATGGGATATACTATTCTGGTTTTCCTACTGTACTAGAAGGGTATAGTGATGCTAACTGGATTTCTGATTCCGAAGATACAAAGGCCACTAGTGGATTTGTCTTTACACTAGGTGGTGGTGCAGTCGCTTGAAAATCTTCCAAGCAGACCTTGATTACTAGATCCACCATGGAGGCTGAGATGGTAGCCTTAGAGTTAGCTGGTGGAGAAGCAGATTGGCTTAAGGGTTTGTTATCAGATATTCCCATGATGGATAAGCCTATTCCTGCTGTTCTAATTAACTGTGATAATCAGGCGACTATAGCAAAAGTGAAAAGTAACAATCACAACTCGAAGTCGTCTAGGCATATTGAGCTTCGATATAAAATTTTAAGGAAGCTCACCTCTACTGGAGTTATAACTTTAAGTTATATTAAATCAGTGGAGAACTTGGCAGATCATCTGACCAAGGGCTTGTCGAGAGGACAAGTTCAATATGCTTCGAGGGGGATGGGTTTAAAGCCTATTTTTAAGTCAACGTCAGCGGCAACCCAACCTATCTGACTGGAGATCCCAAGATGTAGGTTCAATGGGACAAACAAGCTGACTGAGTGGTTGGTAGGAGCACCAAATTTAAAGTGAACTCAGTTCACTACCCATCTCTATGGAGCAGGTGCTCAACTGCACTAGACAGGAGGATGGCGTAATGCCTTAATGATATCAAGGCTATTATAGCAGGGTATAGAGTTGCAGTATACCCTTGGAGATATCACCGATGTGAGTGTGACTGTGGGGCCGCAGTCAAATAGAGAATTAAGGCTTGTTCTCTAGGAGACACTCACAAAACAAGATACCTGCGCACGGCCGTAATGCGCTACCCCGATGGAACTCACATGCAGGGTCAACTCTTAGTTGTTCGGTATTTTAAAATCTATACATAAAGTCCAAGTTCAAGACTTTGTTCACTTCGGACCGGTGTGGATGGCAAAATACCAACTAGATGAAGGTTCAAGTCCGGAAGACACCTTTTATCGAAAGCTAAGTGTACTGATTGCTCGTACTTTGAATTTTCAGAATTTCTATTATTTTCAAAATTATTTTAAATTTTTAAAATTTCAAAAATGGTGGGGAAATGTAAGAAGTTTTTGAAATTTGAGAAGAACGGTTACGAAACCGTCTCTCATTTCTTACGTTTTGAAACTGACCCTTGAATGATCCACCCGTTGAAAAACTCAACGGAAGACCGTCATTAAAACCTCTTGAATAGGGAGACGTTGGGGCCTAACGTCTCCTGGTGTGAAGCCAAAGATAAAGGGGCTTCACCGAAAGAAAAAAAAAACAACAGAGTTCTTTCATCCCTTTCTTTGAATTTTTTAAGCTTGGTTTCCTTCACGGTCTTTTAAGCAGAGTGATCATTTCAAGCTCTCTACTCTTCCTTTTTCTATTCTTTCTTCATTTCTTATCAAACCATAGTGTACGAGCAAAGAGAAAAATTCTTGCGGAGTTCAAGAGATTTTGTAGTATTGTGTACGTCTACAAAATCAACGGTCCGTTGTATCTTGGGAAGGGATCGCCAGAATCCGGTGCATATAAGGAGGCGAATCTCTTTCAAAGACAGTGACTACACGCCTCGGACCGATCTACAGGTATTATCTATTTTATTTTGGATCTAAAGAAAACGACATCAAAGAGGTACGCATTGGAATCAGTTGTTTCAGTGATATTAAATTATTTAAGTTTTATTTGAGTTCTTTGAGTTGATTATTCCAACATTTTTTGAAAGAGAATTTCGCTTCTGAAATACAAAGATGGATAAAGTTAAGAACTCATTAAACGATATCCTGAAACCCGAGTCATTTGATGGAAAGAATTTTGTTAGATGGCAAACAAAGATGGAGTCTTGGTTAGACACATTAGATTTATTTTATGTGGTTTCAAACAATCCTTCAACTAAGGACCCAATGGATCATGAACCCGGTAGATCAGCTGCTAAATACAAATTTGATAAAGATGATCGTTTGTGCAAAAGTTTGATACTTAGTGCACTAAATGATAACTTATACGACATCTACTCTAGAGCTGAGGGTACAGCTAAGACATTGTGGGATGAACTTGAGTCGAAATATGGTAAAGAAACTGAATCAGAAGAAAAGTTCATCATAGGAGAATATTTTTCTTACAAAATGGTAGATCAAAAATCAGTAATTGATCAAGCATATGAAGTCCAGAATATAGTGGCGAAGATCGTCGCAATGGGAATTTCTATAGATGAGAGAATTCAGGCGGCAGCCCTTATAGAAAAGCTTCCATCTTCCTGAACAAATTTTAAAGTCTCTTTGAAGCATAAGAGACACACCCTCTCTTTGGATCAAGTACTTGTGTCCCTTCAAATAGAAGAAAAACACAGGAATAACCATAAACAGGATTTGGGTATTGACTCAGAAGTTAATGCAAAGGCAAACTTAGTAGAAACGAAGAAAACTAACTTCTGGAGAAATAAACCCAAGAAACACTTTGAGAAGCCAAAACCAAAGATTCAAAAGGAACAGAGCAAGAGAACATGTTATGTCTGTGGAAAACCAGGACACTTTGCCAAACAGTGTAGACATAGAAAGGACAAAGTCAAGGGGCAAGGTGACAAAGTGACTCCTCAGGCAAATATGATAACAGGTTCTGGCTCTACTGGAACCGAGGACAGGTTAGTAATCTCAAAACTTGAGTTAAATCTGGCCTACAATCCAACCGAATGGTGGATTGATACAGGAGCTACTGTCCATATATGTTCTGATATTTCCTCTTTTTCTTTCTACCAGGAAGTTAAAGGGAGAACTGTGACCATGGGCAACTCCAGTGTTGCACAAGTGATTGGAGAAGGAGAAGTAAAATTGAAGTTCACATCTGGAAAAATTATTACTCTCCACAACGTGCAACATGTGCCAGATGTTCGCAAGAATCTTGTTAGTGGTTTTCTTTTGAGTCAGTTAGGCTTTAAATTAGTGTTTGAATCAAATAAGGTTGTAATTACCAAAGGTGGGACATTTGTAGGGAGGGGTTATGTTGCTGATGGGCTATTTAAATTGAGTGTATTACCATGCAACAATATGAATAAAAATGTTTCTTCTCCACTTGTTATGCATATTGACTCTTTAGAGATGTGGCATAGTAGACTTGGACACGTGAATAACAATACTCTCAAAAGAATGATGAGTTTAGATTTAATTCCTAAATATAATTTAGAGAAGAACAAAAAATGTGAAATTTGTGTTCAAGCTAAACAACCTAGGAAACCATTTAAATCAACAAGTAGAAGTACTAACCTACTTGATTTAATACATAGTGATATTTGCGAGATGAGCGGTATTTTGACGAGAGGAGGAAAAAGATACTTTATTACCTTTATAGATGATATGTCAAAATACTGCTGTGTATATTAAATAAAAACTAAGGATGAAGCCTTAGAAAAATTTAAAATTTATAAATCAGAGGTTGAAAATCAAACCCAGAAAACAATAAAAAGACTCAGGTCAGATAGAGGAGGAGAATATAGTTCAACAGAATTTGGAAAATTCTGTGAGGAACATGGGATTATACATGAGACTACTGCCCCTTATTCTTCTCAGTCAAATGGAGTTGCTGAAAGAAAAAATAGAACTTTTCTTGACATGATTAACTCAATGCTTATTAGTTCTAGTCTTTCCAACAATTTATGGGGTGAAGCTCTAATTTCAGCATGTAAAATACTTAATCGTATACCATTTAAAGATAACCAGAAAACACCATATGAGTTATGGTGGGGTAGAAAACCTAGTCTAAAATATTTTAAAGTTTGGGGTTGCCTTGCAAAAGTTAAAATTAACTCTAGCAAGATGACTAAACTGTCTTCTAAGACTTTCGATGCAGCTTTCATAGGATACGCGGAAAATAGTAACGCATACCGATTCTTAGTAGTACGATCAGATGTACCTGACATTACACCGAACACTATTAAAGAATCGAATGATGCAGTATTTTTTGAGAATGTGTTTCCTATGAAAGAAAAGAGAAAGTTAGAAATAGGAGAATCCTCTAAATCACAAAATGATAACACTGAAATAGAACCCCAAGTTGAACTTAGAAGGAGCAAGAGGCCTAGAATAGAGAAAAACCTAGGAGATGACTTCTACACATTCCTTGTTGAAGATGAACCTTTGACTTATGCTGAAGCAATGAAATCTAGTGATGCACCTCTATGGGAGGAAGCCATTAAAAGTGAGATGGAATCCATCCTTTCACACAATACATGGGTGTTAACCGACTTACCTCCAGGGTCTAGACCACTAGGATGCAAATGGGTATTTAAAAGGAAACAAAATCCTGATGGATCCATTGAAAAATACAAAGCTAGATTAGTTGCTAAAGGTTTTAGTCAAAGAGAAGGAACGGACTATTTTGACACTTATTCTCCAGTCACTAGGATAACTACAATTCGAGTGCTTATGGCATTGGCGGCATCTTATAAACTTGAAATCCATCAGATGGATGTGAAAACAGCCTTTCTTAATGGCGAGTTAGATGAAGAAATTTATATGGAGCAGCCAGAAGGTTTTGTAGTTCCTGGTCAAGAGAATAAAGTGTGTAAGCTAGTCAAATCCTTATATGGATTAAAACAAGCTCCTAGACAGTGGCATGAAAAGTTTGACCAAGTCATTTTATCATATGGCTTTAATATTTGTGACTTCGATAAATGTGTATATTGGAAAATATTTAATAGGTCTATTATTATCCTATGTTTATACGTAGATGACATTTTAATTTTTGGTAGTGAACATGTCACAATTTTTGAAGTGAAGAAATACTTAAGTGATAATTTTGACATGAAAGATCTAGGATTAGCTAAAGTAATCTTAGGAATCAAAATTAGAAGGACACAAAATGAGATTGTTCTAAGTCAATCTCACTATGTTGAAAAGGTATTAAAGAAATTTGGGTACGAAAATTACAAGCCAGTTAGTACCCCATATGATCCTAGCATAAAATTAAAGAAAAATGGTGGGGATAGTGTTTCCCAATTAAAGTATTCTCAATTAATTGGAAGTCTTATGTATTTATCTAACTGTACAAGACCAGATATCTCCTATGCTATAGGAAGACTAAGTAGATACACTAGTAATCCCGATAAAACACATTGGAATGCAATAGAAAGGCTTCTTAAATATTTGAAGGGTACCATTAACTATGGGATATACTATTCTGGTTTTTCTACTGTACTAGAAGGGTATAGTGATGCTAACTGGATTTCTGATTCCGAAGATACAAAGGCCACTAGTGGATTTGTCTTTACACTAGGTGGTGGTGCAGTCGCTTGAAAATCTTCCAAGCAGACCTTGATTACTAGATCCACCATGGAGGCTGAGATGGTAGCCTTAGAGTTAGCTGGTGGAGAAGCAGATTGGCTTAAGGGTTTGTTATCAGATATTCCCATGATGGATAAGCCTATTCCTGCTGTTCTAATTAACTGTGATAATCAGGCGACTATAGCAAAAGTGAAAAGTAACAATCACAACTCGAAGTCGTCTAGGCATATTGAGCTTCGATATAAAATTTTAAGGAAGCTCACCTCTACTGGAGTTATAACTTTAAGTTATATTAAATCAGTGGAGAACTTGGCAGATCATCTGACCAAGGGCTTGTCGAGAGGACAAGTTCAATATGCTTCGAGGGGGATGGGTTTAAAGCCTATTTTTAAGTCAACGTCAGCGGCAACCCAACCTATCTGACTGGAGATCCCAAGATGTAGGTTCAATGGGACAAACAAGCTGACTGAGTGGTTGGTAGGAGCACCAAATTTAAAGTGAACTCAGTTCACTACCCATCTCTATGGAGCAGGTGCTCAACTGCACTAGACAGGAGGATGGCGTAATGCCTTAATGATATCAAGGCTATTATAGCAGGGTATAGAGTTGCAGTATACCCTTGGAGATATCACCGATGTGAGTGTGACTGTGGGGCCGCAGTCAAATAGAGAATTAAGGCTTGTTCTCTAGGAGACACTCACAAAACAAGATACCTGCGCACGGCCGTAATGCGCTACCCCGATGGAACTCACATGCAGGGTCAACTCTTAGTTGTTCGGTATTTTAAAATCTATACATAAAGTCCAAGTTCAAGACTTTGTTCACTTCGGACCGGTGTGGATGGCAAAATACCAACTAGATGAAGGTTCAAGTCCGGAAGACACCTTTTATCGAAAGCTAAGTGTACTGATTGCTCGTACTTTGAATTTTCAGAATTTCTATTATTTTCAAAATTATTTTAAATTTTTAAAATTTCAAAAATGGTGGGGAAATGTAAGAAGTTTTTGAAATTTGAGAAGAACGGTTACGAAACCGTCTCTCATTTCTTACGTTTTGAAACTGACCCTTGAATGATCCACCCGTTGAAAAACTCAACGGAAGACCGTCATTAAAACCTCTTGAATAGGGAGACGTTGGGGCCTAACGTCTCCTGGTGTGAAGCCAAAGATAAAGGGGCTTCACCGAAAGAAAAAAAAAAACAACAGAGTTCTTTCATCCCTTTCTTTGAATTTTTTAAGCTTGGTTTCCTTCACGGTCTTTTAAGCAGAGTGATCATTTCAAGCTCTCTACTCTTCCTTTTTCTATTCTTTCTTCATTTCTTATCAAACCATAGTGTACGAGCAAAGAGAAAAATTCTTGCGGAGTTCAAGAGATTTTGTAGTATTGTGCACGTCTACAAAATCAACGGTCCGTTGTATCTTGAGAAGGGTTCGCCAGAATCCGGTGCATATAAGGAGGCGAATCTCTTTCAAAGACAGTGACTACACGCCTCGGACCGATCTACAGGTATTATCTATTTTATTTTGGATCTAAAGAAAACGACATCAAAGAGGTACGCATTGGAATCAGTTGTTTCAGTGATATTAAATTATTTAAGTTTTATTTGAGTTCTTTGAGTTGATTATTCCAACATTCCTCTCCAAGAGCGTCTCCGACCTCGAGTCCTCCCTCTCCGCCTGCTCCGCCCCGCGATCCCACCATCCCCTTCCCCCTCTCGTCACACAGCCGCCGCCCGAGCCGGCGGCGCACGGCTACCGGACCCCCGGAGTCGCCGTGACCCAGCACAAGTCCTGGTGGTCGGAGCGGTTCCAGTTCACCGCGGCCGCGCGGCTGGAAGCCTCCGTCTCTGCCGCCGCCGTCCTTCCCTACGAGGACCTCGACGGCCTCAGCAAGTACTTCGCCGTCGGCGACACGCGGGGGCGGGTCTACGTCTTCTCCTCCGCCGGCGACGTCCTCATCGAGCTCCCCTCCATCTCCGACTCCCCGGTGACCTCCATGCTCTGCTACCTCTCCTCCCGCCGCTACGAGAGCCTCCTTTTCACCGGCCACGCCGACGGCTCCATCGCTGCCCACCGCCTCTGGGAGTCCGCTGCCAATGGCGACGACTCGGCCACCCTCTCTGTCGACAGCTCCCGGCCGTTCCTCCGCGGCCCCCGCGAGCTGGACTCCCCGCCGGTTCTCGGCCTCGAGATGCATCAGATTGGCCGGACGAGGTACGTCCTCGCCACGGACGGCGGCGGGAGGATCAGGGTCTTCACAGAGAATGGCACTCTCTACGGCACCGCCATTGCCTCCAGCCTACCTCTTGCCTTCATGAAGCAGAGGCTTCTCTTCTTGACCGAGACTGGCGCCGGGTCTCTCGACTTGCGGTCGATGGTGGTGAAAGAAACGGAATGCGAAGGGCTCAATGGATCAGTCCCAAAAACCTACTCTTTTGATTCATCAGAGAGGTCCAAGGCATATGGGTTCACCGCCGGAGGTGACCTCATCCATGTCATTCTCCTGGGGGACGTTGCCAACCTCAAGTGCCGGGTTCGAGCGGTGAGGAAGTCGGAGATATATGGCCCTGTTTCCATCCAAACTATCAAAGGCTATCTCCTCGTGGCGAGTCATGACAAGGTCTTTGTCTACAATATCTCCTCTCAGTATTTTGGCAGGGTCGGAGCTCCTCTGCCTCTCTTCTTTGCCACCATCCATGAAATCAAATCACTCTTCCTGAATTCTGATACTACAGCTGATGGGTCTTTGACTGCAAAGACTCTGATCGCCGCTGACCGTGAAAAGCTTGTGGTTTTAGGATTTGACGATGGGTACATTGGGATATACCGGTCGAATTTTCCGGTGTTCAAGGTGGAGACTAATGCCGTGGTGTGGAGTGGCTCTGCTCTGTTGTTCCTCTTGTTCCTCATTGGCGTGTGGCAGTTCTATGTGAAGAAAAAAGACTCTTTGGGGTGGGTGCTGGAGGAGTCCTTCAATGCCTCAGGCATCAGAGCAGGTAGCCTTTTGGGTTGTGGGGCTAGTGACAGAGCTTATGTCCATGGTCCGAGAGCTGGCGATCTTAGGGAGTGGCGAGGAGGTGCGCTAAGAGATCCACCCCGAAGGTATGCGTCTGCCCCTTCTCAGTATCCAGGAGGACCAGGGATCCCATTTAGGACTGGTTCGGCCGACTCTAGTTTTAGAGGACCTGCAGAACTGAAATTTAGAGGGCAGAGTATGGAACCCACAGGCTTTGCCACAAGAAGAGAGTCACTGTTTCCAAACACTTCAATTGCAGATGATCATATTGATTGAGAGTTTACTTGTTTGTACTGCTACTTGTTTGACTTCGGGGCCTTGCTGGTTTCACCTGTCTGGGGTTCATAGGATCCTGGTATGTTTTGTTGCATTGTTCGAAGTGTTGTACAGAGTATGCATCATAATGAAACACCTTGACAGAGCAAGCTTAGATGATTATTTGCATTGGCCCATTTTGTATGGCTCAACATTTCCAATGCAAATCCTATTTTCCACTGTCTCTATGAAGTGATTCTCTTGTCACTCGATTGGTTGTTTTTTTTTGTGTGAAAACATAATTCGGTAGAGTTATTGCTTTTTATCTTCTTTGTGTTGTACATTTAACTGCTTGGAGCAAAAATTTTCAACAACTGCAGCTGTGTGATATACTTCATACATTTTAGTGTGTATCTGCTAAACCTTGATACACAGCACAGCATGGGTGCTTCTTTAGTGACTCAATTACTCTGCACAGTTCATCAGCATTGGTGCGAATTCAATTCTATGAATGGACACAACTGTTAGTATTGCAGACTGTTAAAAATTGGCTTAAGATTACTAGATGATAATATTTATTTGACAAGCAGTTATAATCTTTTATGCTTTAATTCTTCAAAAAATGCATTCACCACATTCAGTGCTCTAGCTTATTCATTTTTCTGCATGATATGCTGAAACATCCTGGATAAAACTGTACATTTTCTGCCAGAACCTTTCTTGATGATATACCACATACTTAAAAGCTTAACTGTACTTATGGTCATCATTGAAGAAATACAAAGGTTGAATTAGTGTTCTTTGTGAAGCTGAAAGTTTAATTGTTGGTAACTTCAGGTTGCATTATCTATCAGGTATTGCACTGTATCGGTTTCTGTAGAAGCACATATTACTTATCCTCCTATCAACAAATGCAATATGGTAATTTTTGTTAGCTCTCTGTTTGTAGATATGAAGCAGGTCAGAAGTTGATATGTTACAGAACATGATCCATAACATCTTTTTCCCTCCAACACTGGGCCAGGTCTGTATCCAGAAAATTGAGAAAGGATGAGTTCGAGTAGTTTGTGGTAGTCTTCTTCATCTTTCATTTAGTTTAGGATTCCTGTGGAAAATAAAAATCATATCAGAGTTTTATTTTGAAAGCTATAATTTTCAATGAAGATAACAAGAGGAGAATTTTAAGAGTTATTTAACTTAATCATTAACCTAGACTTAATTGGTACTGGAATAAAATAAACTTGGCCCATATGTATGCAGGTTTTACTTGTCTATGTAACTAAGTGATGGAATATCGATGACATGGTTTACTTTGTTCATTGGCTGATCGGCTTCAAGATTTATTCTTTCTGTGGATCTTATCCAATCACCGTTCCCCCTTCTCCATACCTATCAACTCCTTCCTTTATTTCTAGCCTGTCACCTTGCAATATGCTCCTCTTGGGTCTCAAATCATTTTTTTATCAAAGCAGAAACACTTAAATTTAGTTTTGGACAAAAAAAGTGACTTTGCCTGGCAAGTCTTGATGCATTCAAATTGAAGGAACACTCCAGACAAAAAAACCATGTCAAACTTGCGGGTATGATGAAAAATGATAATAATAAGATCTGAGGGGGCAAATGTATCCAGAGCTTATTTCATTGCCTTGGTCTTCTTTGACTGATTGAACCTTACTTTCATTTCAACTGACTTCACATGTGTTAAGAACTTCCAAGAGACACATGGGAAGGCAAAATTTTCACCTTCATTTTTGATACATTCGAATATCTTCCAAAAGGAGTACCACAAATGCTGGACATTTTCTTGATCCATGGATTCCAAATGTTGAAGAGCCATTTAAGGTTGACAGCATCTTTTCGGATCAGGTAGTGGTGATTCTAAATGAGTTAGTGACTTCGTAATTGTCCTCATCAAGCAGCCTTACATGGTGCCAATGTTGGGTAATTCTAGAAGCTTAGGGCCTGTTTAGCACCGTTGTTGTTTTTGGGTTTTGGTTTTCCTATAAACTAGTTAAGTACCACATGGAGATTTATGTTGAACCATGAGTATGAAGAAACAATGATATCACTGTACTCATCCTTGCCATGCGATTGACAATGAGAGTGTTCTGAAACACATGGCCAATATATTGCTCTTGTTGCTGAATAAGAATTGTAGCATTGATGAGCTAAGCACATATGTTTTTATTGTAATGAATTATGGGTTTTTTTTCTTTTAAAGTTCGGGATGTAGGCGGCAGCTTTGATTCCTGGATAAGTATATTTTAATGGACTGACAACTTTCTTGGACTGGAGTTCTTTCAGATTTTCAGCTTTATACGAACAGTATCTTCCGTGTTGGTTGGAAATCCTTGTTTCTTTTTGGTAGACTTGAAACTGTTAAAATACAAAATAAAAGTGACATGCCTGTTGGCAACAAACAAGAGATTAATGTATGAAGAGATTCTTTTAACCTCCGATCTGATGTCTTATTTCCTTATATGGATAAGTTATTGTAGTAGAAAAAGAAAGTTCGATAGATGTTGAAATCTCGCCAGATATGTAATCGTAGGTGTAAGGTTGTATTTATAATCATCGAGATATACAAGAAAGAGTTTTACAAGGCAACAAATAAAATAGATTCCAAAAAATTAGAAGAACAATCAGCACTGTTTTACAAGGCAACAAATAAAATAGATTGCAAAAAAATAGGAGAACAATCAGTACTTGTTTTACAAGGTAACAAATAAAGACTCAGATCCTGATGATTTGAATTTTGAGCACAGCTTTAGATGATTTGAATTTTGAACTGATTTTGAATTGATATAGCTAATACCCACCCTCAAACTGTGCGTTGTAGTAAGACATAGTTTGTGTCGCTGACGTTCCAAATCAAGACGAGTCTGAGGCTTTGTAAAGATATCAGCAATCTATGATGAGGTAGGCACATGACAAGTAACCAATAGCCCAAGAGATACATGCTCACGAACATAATGATAGTCTAACTCAATATGCTTACTGCGAGTATGAAACACTGGATTAATTGTCATACGTAATGAGCTCAAATGGTCACAGAAAACAAGTATGGGTATTAGGTAATGAGATATGAAGATCATGAAGTATAAATGACAACCAAGTTAATTCAGCTGCAGTTTGGGCTATTGCTCTGTATTTGGCCTCAGAGCTAAACCGAGAAACAATTGGCTGTCTTTTAGCACACCAAGAAATAAGATTATTTCCAAGATAAGTGCAAAAACCAGTAGTTGATCGTCGAGTTAAGGAGCAGCCTGCCCAATCGGCATCTGAGAAAACATATAAGTCTAGTGTACTAGATGCCTGAATGTGAAGACCCTAGTTGATGGTGCCTTTAATATACCTCAAAATCCTTCTCACCATCGTAAAGTGACTATCAGTTGGAGCTTGCATAAATTGAGAGACATAATTAACACTGAACGAGATATCAGATCTGGTTAGAGTCAAATATTGCAAGGCACCAACTAATGAGCGATAGTGATGTCGGTCTTTGTATGGAGTAGAATTCTGATCTGACTAAAACTTATGAGTCATAAGAGTAGAAATTGGTTTAGATTCATGCATAGAATCACGTTCTAACAAGTCAACAACATACTTAGCTTGATGAAGCACAATACCATTGGAGACATGTTAAACTTGAATTCTTAGAAAATAATGGAGAGGACCGAGGTCTTTCATTGCAAACTCTGAATTTAGAGTGTCAATAAACTCATTGAGAAGAGCATCAGATGAGCCTGTGAGAATTATATCATCTACACACAGAATTAAAATTAATGTACCTGTCGCTGAGTAAAGGATAAATAAACTGGGATCGACTGAGCTGCAGAAAAAACTAGTTTCAAGTGTGAGGATGATAGTGTTATTTTGATGATTAATAAGCAATAATCAAGAGTATGCTACAAGTTAATTCGATACTTCATTTATAAGTCTGTTACTCTCAGTATATTTGTATAAATGCATTTCATTGTTTATTTGAATAAATCTAACCTTGAGTTGCAGCAAAGTGTGGATTGAGTCGACCCCAAGGATGATTGGGTCGACCCTGGCACATCAAGAAAGCATTTGGCACACTTCTGCAAAAATGGCACAGATGAACAGTAAGTTGGGTCGACCCAAGGAAAGCATGAGTCGACCCAAACCTCAAGCCTCTCAAATACATGACAGAAAATGGTTCTCTGGAAATACTGAGAGGGTCGACCCAAGATGAAGTTGAGTCGACCCAAGCTTGAGTCGACCCAAACACTGAGAGGGTCGACCCAAAGACAATGACAGAATACATGACAGAAAAGGTTCTCTGGAAATCTTGAGAGGGTCGACCCAAGAAGAAGTTGAGTCGACCCAACTGAACCTTGAGTCGACCCAAAGAAATGTTGAGTCGACCCAAGTGAAGGAAGGCTGAATTGCAAGTTTCTGTGGTTCTGAGAGGGTCGACCCAAGGAAAGGTTGAGTCGACCCAAGTGAAAGTTGGGTCGACCCAAGGACAGGTTGAGCCGACCCAAACACGGGCAGAAGCATAACGGCTAGTTCTGCAGAAGTACTTTTTGTCCTTTCAACAGTGAGTAACGGCTAGTTTTTGAATTCTAACCATTGGGGCTTGTCCAATGGATGAAGAAAACTATTTAAAGTGGCACTATTCATCAGAGAGAACATCCTTTTGCAAAATATCAAAGAGTACACAAGAAAGACAAAGTGCCCTAATCTTCTTCATCCAAGTGCTTCATTCAAGAGTCAAAAGAAAGTGGTTGAGCAGATTCCAAGAGTCATTAAGAGCTCCATCCACCCTTGAAGAGTGAAGCATCCTTGACAAAGAAGAGAGAAGTCACATCAAGCGATAACTATTCTCTAAACTCTTCTTTGTAGATTATATTGTTATATTTGCTCATCTAGGAGCTTAAATCTTCTTACTTTGGTTATTAAACTCCTTGTAAAGGTTAGTTGGTTAGCCCGCAAAACCAACGGTATAGGTTGATTGGTGAACCCGTAAAACCAATTGTAAAGGTTCGTTGGTGAGCCCGGAAAACCAACATAGGTTCGTTGGTGAGCCCGTAAAACCAACATAGGTTTTTGGTGAATCCGGAAAACCAAAGTGTAAAGGTTTTTGGATTGTGAGCCCGGAAAACAATCCAACTGTAATCCGCGGGATTATAGTGAATTTCCAAGGGGTCGCTTGGGAAGTGGACGTAGGTGCTAAGGAGAGCACCGAACCACTATACTTCTTGGTGTTTGTATTGAGATTTGTTTTAATTCCACTAACTCATCATTTAACATAAGTAAGATAGTTAAAATTAAGAGAAACCAATTCACCCCCCCTCTTGGCTTGTCACCTTGGGCAACAAGTGGTATCAGAGCAAGGTGCTCCAATAGTACTTATTGATCTCACAATCAAGAGTTAAAGATCATGACAACCCAAGTGGGATGTTCTATGAGTGAGAGGCAATCCACAAATAGACATCCTCTATTTAATGGCACAAATTACACATACTGGAAAGCCAGGATGAGGATATTCATTCAAGCTTTAGATTATAAATTATGGTACATTATCACTAGAGGACCTCACACACCCACACTTAATATAGAGGGCACTATCATACCCAAACCAGAAATGGATTGGAATGAAAGTGATAGAAGATTAGCACAGCTAAATGCAAAAGCAATTAATGTACTTTACTGTTCATTAGATGTAAGTGAATTTAATAGAATATCTACGTGCGTCTCTGCAAAAGAAATTTGGGACAAACTTGAGGTCACTCATGAAGGGACTAATCAAGTTAAGGAGTCAAAAATAAACATATTAGTACACAAGTATGAATTGTTTAAAATGGAATCCACTGAGTCCATAACTGATATGTTTACTCGTTTTACTGAAATTATAAATGGGCTTAAGAGTTTAGGAAAGTCTTATACTAACTCTGAATTGGTGCGAAAAATTCTCAGGTCTCTACCAAGAGTTTGGGAGGCCAAGGTAACTGCAATTCAGGAAGCTAAGGACCTCAATACACTGCAATTAGAGGAACTTCTAGGATCACTCATGACCCATGAGTTGACCATGAGGCAAAATTCAGAAGATGAGGTCAAGTAAGAAAGCCCATTGCCCTAAAGTCTACCACCCCTAAACAACAAACTGAGTCGGAAGATTCAGATGATGATGATGAATTTGATGAAGAAGGAATGGCTATGCTTGGAAGAAAATTCAGAAAGTTTATGAGAGGAAAGAATAGATTTCATAAAAAGAAATCCTTCTTCAAAGGTAGCTCAAGCAAAAAAAAAGGGTAAGGACAAAGAAAAAGAAAAAGAAACTCCTATTTGTTATGAGTGTAACAAACCCGGGCATTATAAGATAGATTGCCCAGAATTGAAATGGATGGCAAGAAAACTGAAAAAGAAGAACTTCATGGCTGAATGGAGTGAAAGTGAGGAGTCAAGTTCAGAAGAGGAAGATCATCAAGAGATGGCCCAAATGTGTCATATGGCCAATGACGATGAGGTAGATTCTGAACTTGAATGTGATTTTACTGTTGATGAATTACATGATGCATTTTAGAACTAATGGAAGAACATAAAAAACTAATCAATAAAAATAAAGTTCTAAAAGAAGAAAATCAATCTCTTATCAAAGATAAGTTAAAACTATCTCATAACTATGAAACATTAAGTAGGAAACTCACAAATGAAACCAAGAATCTAATTGCTGAAAATGTCAAGTTAAAAGAAGATGCTGAAAAATATAAATCCTTAGTAGATAAGTTTACACTTAGTTCAACCAAATTAAATATGATTCTTGATAGTCAAAAAGCTGTATATGATAAGGCTGGATTAGGTTATAAAACAAATAGGAAACAAAAATACTTAAAGAACATTTTTGTTAAAGCTAAAAATGAAAATATTACTTGTCATTGCTGCAATAAATCAGGACATAAAGCATATGAATGTAACTATAGAAAGTCCAGTCAAAACAAATTGAGTAATAATCATAAGATTAAATTCAAGAAAGTTTGGGTTCCAAAAGGAACATCAAGTACTAACCCTAAAGGACCCAACATAGTTTGGGTACCTAAAGCTCTTTCTTGATCTTGATTGCAGGGGTGTCTTGCAGCTAATAAAGTGGAAAAACGATGGTATCTAGATAGCGGCTGTTCAAGACACATGACCGGTGACGTAGACCAATTTGTCACCTTGGAATCTAAGAAGGGTGGAGTAGTAACCTATGGAGACAATGGTAAAGGGTATATCATTGGAAATGGTAAAATTTTCATTACTCCATCTATTTTTATAGAAAATGTCTTATAAGTTAAGGGTTTGAAACATAACCTACTTAGCATAAGTCAATTTTGTGATAAAGGGTTTAAAGTCACATTTGAAGCATCTGTATGCATAATCACAAATCCTAAAGATAATAGCATTGTACTTGTAGGACAAAGGCAAAGAAATATTTACATGGTAGATCTTCATGATTTAGGCAAGAAAAATGGATTATGCTTAATTACTAATGAAGAAAAGAAAAATGAAACAAGTTGGCTTTGGCATCGTAGACTAGGACATGCTAGTATGGAATTAATATCAAAACTAGTCAAGAAGGAATTAATAAAAGATGTGCCAAAATTGATTTTTGAAAAGGACAAAATCTGTGGACCATGCTCATTAGGAAAACAAACTAAATCATCCTTCAAATCGAAGAATATAGTATCAACAACTAGGCCTTTTGAACTCATACACATGGATCTATTTGGACCCACTAGAACTGCGTGTCTAGGAGGGAAGAAGTATGGACTAGTTATTGTAGATGATCTTTCAAGATATATATGGGTTTCATTTTTGGCACATAAGAATGAAGCATTTTCAGAATTCTTGAAACTTTATAATAATATCATAAATGAAAAGAAGCTCACCTTAGTAGCAATTCGAAGTGATCATGGTACTGAATTTGAAAATCAACACTTTGAAGAATTTTGTAATAAAAATGGTATCTCACATCAATTTTCAGCACCTAGAACGCCTCAACAAAATGGGGTTGTTGAAAGGAAAAACAGGACATTGGCAGAAATGGCACGCACGATGTTGTGCGAGTCAAATCTTCCAAAGTACTTTTGGGCTGAAGCTATTAGCACTGCTTGCCATATTCTAAATCGGGTTTTGATACGACCAATAACCAAGAAAACTCCTTATGAACTTTGGAAGAATAAGAAACCAACTGCTAAATATCTTAGAGTATTTGGATGTAGATGTTTCATTTTAAACAATGGCAAGGAGGATCTAAGTAAATTTGATGCCAAGTCAGATGAAGGTATCTTCTTAGGATACTCCACATCTAGCAGGGCATACAGAGTATTCAATAAAAGAACTCTTGTAGTTGAAGAGTCAGTTAATATCATATTTAATGAGTCTGATAGTGAGTCTGCTAGGAAAGAAAATATTCTTGATGATGATACAGGAATTATTAACTTTGAAAAGTTGAATATTGATGACGTGCCAATTCAAGATAAGGGAGATGATTGCGTGCCACCACAATCTCAAAACTTGCCAAAGAAATGGAGGTATGCATATGGACACCCTAAAGACTTAATCATTGGTGATCCGTCTCAAGGGGTAAGAACTCGATCCTCTCTTAGAAATGTGAATGATTATCTTGCTTTTGTTTCACAGTTAGAACCTAAGACTTATGAAGAAGCTGAAAAAGATACAAATTGGATAAATGCCATGCAAGAAGAATTAAATCAATTCAAAAGAAGTAATGTATGGACATTAACTGAAAGACCAAAGCATAACTCTGTAATTGGAACAAAATGGATCTTTAGAAATAAATTAGATGAAAATGAGTTAGTTATAAGAAATAAAGCTAGACTTGTAGCTAAGGGATACAATCAAGAAGAAGGGATAGATTTTGATGAAACATTTGCTCCTGTAGCTAGATTAGAGGCTATTAGATTACTTCTAGCTTTTGCATGTTTCATGGATTTCAAATTGTATCAAATGGATGTAAAAAGTGCATTCTTAAATGATTTTATAGAGGAAGAAGTATATGTAGAGCAACCTCCTGGTTTTGAGAATCATGAATTGCCAAATCATGTGTTTAGATTATATAAGGCATTATATGGATTGAAGCAAGCACCTAGGGCTTGGTATGATCGATTAAGCAAATTTTTGCTTAATAATGACTTTAGTAGAGGAAATGTAGATAAAACACTGTTTCTCAAACGAAAGGACGAAAATCTATTAGTGGTACAAATATATGTAGATGACATAATCTTTGGTGCCACAAATGATACTCTTTGCAAAGAATTTGCTGATTTAATGCATGGAGAATTCGAAATGAGTTTGATGGGAGAACTAAGTTTCTTTCTAGGATTACAAATCAAACAAACTAAAGAAGGTATTTTCATTCATCAAACTAAGTATACAAAGGAAATACTAAAGAAGTTTGGGAATGAAAATCATAAGAGAGTAGGCACTCTAATGAATCCTACTAGTAAGCTAGACAAAGATGAAAAAGGAAAGAGTATTGATATTAAGCTTTATAGAGGACTAATTGGATCCTTGCTCTACCTTACTGCGAGTAGACCAGACATCGTATTTAGTGTAGGAATATGTGCTAGATACCAATCAGATCCTAAGGAGTCACATTTAAGTGCTGTTAAAAGAATCCTTAGATATTTAAGAGGAACTACGAACATAGGATTATGGTACTCAAGAGACTCCTGTCTAGATTTGCTTGCATACTCAGATGCTGATTTTGCTGGATGCAAATTAGATAGGAAGAGCACTAGTGGAACCTGTCAATTCTTAGGAAACAACTTAGTATCATGGTTTAGCAAAAAGCAGAATTCAGTGGCATTGTCAACAGCTGAAGCTGAATATATAGCTGCTGTCAGTTGTTGTGCTCAAGTACTATGGCTTAAGCAACAAATAGAGGACTATGGAGTTAAGCTAGATAATATTCCTATTAAGTGTGATAATACTAGTGCCATCAACCTTACTAAAAATCCGGTTCAGCATTCTAAAGCCAAACACATAGAAATAAGATATCATTTTATTAGGGATCATGTGCAAAATGGAAACATATGTATTGAGCATATATGCACTGAAAAATAATTAGCCGACATATTCACAAAACCCTTGAGTGAAGATAGATTCTGCACGCTAAGGAGGGAATTAGGCATATGTGATCCTTTCTATTGAAGAGATATAAAAGGGAGCAAGCAGTCTCATGATACATTCCTCCCATTTCTAAAAACCCATGAAACAGAATTGTCATATATAGATTCCTTACTCAAGTATCATTGTCCCAGATAGAATTTGTAAGGATTGGAAGCAAGGAAAATTTTTAGAAGCAAAAAGGAAGAGAAAGGAAAAAATTCTGAACTTGGGTCGACCCAACCCAGAATAGGGTCGACCCAACGTTGAGTCGACCCAAGAAAATTCTTGAGTCGACCCAACGTCGGGACCCCACTGTTAAAAGAGGGCCCCGTGAGCTTTTTTAGGGCACTGTTTGCTCTTGTCCTCTTCTGAAAACTCTATTTTCCACTCTCCAAACTCCTCCAATCAACTCCAAACAGTAGATTACTTTAAGATCTTGGAGAAATGGGACCCAAAAGAGCCGTAGCCAAGAGATCCGGAAGAGTCTCACGGATCCAACGTGAGAAAAGATATGCTACGGAGCCATCTATAGTGTCTCCACAACGTGAGGCACGTGCAAAGCCACCTCCTCCTCCTTCCCCCTCAGTACAACTTGCAAGGTTTGCGGGGAGACCGGTTACAACGGGAAGAAGGATCCATTCCGAGTTCTTTGATCAAGAAGGGTTCCGTTTGAGGGAATGGATCCAAAGGCAAGGTTGGGAGTATCTTTGCTCCCTAGATGTGATGATCTACCCCGGACTAGTTCGGGAGTTCTATGCCTTCCTCAAAACTAGAATGGGAGGGCTCATTTCGGAAGTTCGAGGAGTTAGGGTTCGAGTTTCCGAGGAGAGTTTGAGTGAGTTGCTTCATCTCCCCTGCGAAGGAGCAACTCCAGAAAAGCCTGAAAACAAGATGAGAGCCCTGCAGTTGATAATGGAGAATGAAGACTTCGACTTTTCGGAGAAGGTAATAGCAAGCTCTCTTTCTGCAGAAATGAGGTTGTTGCTCAGCATCATAAATAGGATTCTATTTCCGAAGAGCGGGAGATTCGATCTCATTACAGAGCGAGATCTAGTAGTGATGGAGCATATTATTCAGGGTATTCCCCTGAATCTCCCGGCCATGATACTGAGGCAGATGAGGAAGGTGATCTGCAACTCCAGAGTATCCCTGCCTTATGGTATGATACTCACCTTGATCTTTCGACAGCACGACATATCTGTCGAGGGGGATATCTCCAGGCATCTGCTTCATACTGATACATACACTGCACGATCACTTATACGCATGGGCTATGAGAAAGTGAACGGGCAGTGGATTCATACTGGAGCAGGGATTCAGGGTGATGCACCAGAGGGTGATGCACCAGATATTGGAGACCCTATCCCTGAGGATGAGGAGCATATGGATCATCCTACTGCACCTTCAGAGGCTGGACCATCGTCATCTGTTCCTCCGAGAGATACAGATAAGTTCTGGAGTAGGATGACAGAGCTTATGTCAGCTCAGGCGAGGACTATCACTGATGGGCTGACGAGCAGATTAGACATCATGTCTGCTGAGATCAGTGATCTGAGGCAGCAAATAAGAGCTCTACGGAGAGAGAGAGAGACCCATGGACCATCTGTGCCACAGGCTGCTGAGTCAGAGATTTCGGCACAGAGTCATCCAGCTCATCGTGCTCCACGACAGACTCAGTCTCACCAGGCTCGACCTCCCCTCGCCACGTACACTAGGAGGATGAGGACTAGATCCCAGCCATTAGATACTCCCTAGGCTGATATTAGTATTTCTGTTTAGAGCCTAGGATAGGTATCTAGTTCTCATATGTATTTTGTGTTTATCATGTATTTTGAACTTTAATTGTGGAACATTGGATTTGCTTTTATTTTTGGCATGATTGTACTAAAATATTCCTAGTTCGATCAATGAAGTTTGAATGTTTGTTATTTATTGTGTCTTTTCCCATGCACCTATTTGATGATAACAAAAAGGGGGAGAAGTAAAGAAAGAGAAATAAGAAGTTGTGTAAGAAAAGAGAAATAACTTGTAAAACAAATTGAAAATTATAAAGGAAAGCATATACATTTAAGGGGGAGCAATTTGTAACAATGAAAATGATCAAATCAGAAATTTCTATCAAATTTCAGAATTTGGCACATAGAATTTCAGAATTTGGCACGCACCTTTCACACCTCGATACATAACCTGAAACTCATGCTTTATCTCAAATTCTTGGAGTTTCATCTTTAATAAAATATAAATGAAAGGGGGAGCAATTCAAAAAGTCAAATTGGAAACATTTGAATGATATAGGGGGAGACTTCACTCTCATATTTGAAAAGCTGAAATTCAGCAACTTGAGACTTTTTAAAAACTGATTTTAAGATAAGTATCAATAGGCTCATACTCTATATTTTGTAATCATCAAAAATGGGGAGATTGAGGATGATAGTGTTATTTTGATGATTAACAAGCAATAATCAAGAGTATGCTACAAGTTAATTCGATACTTCATTTATAAGTTTGTTACTCTCAGTATATTTGTATAAATGCATTTCATTGTTTATTTGAATGAATCTAACCTTGAGTTGCAGTAAAGTGTGGATTGAGTCGACCCCAAGGATGATTGGGTCGACCCTGGCACATCAAGAAAGCATTTGGCACACTTCTGCAAAAATGGCACAGATGAACAGTAAGTTGGGTCGACCCAAGGAAAGCATGAGTCGACCCAAACCTCAAGCCTCTCAAATACATGACAGAAAATGGTTCTCTGGAAATACTGAGAGGGTCGACCCAAGATGAAGTTGAGTCGACCCAAGCTTGAGTCGACCCAAACACTGAGAGGGTCGACCCAAAGACAATGACAGAATACATGACAGAAAAGGTTCTCTGGAAACCCTGAGAGGGTCGACCCAAGAAGAAGTTGAGTCGACCCAACTGAACCTTGAGTCGACCCAAAGAAATATTGAGTCGACCCAAGTGAAGGAAGGCTGAATTGCAAGTTTCTGTGGTTCTGAGAGGGTCGACCCAAGGAAAAGTTGAGTCGACCCAAGTGAAAGTTGGGTCGACCCAAGGACAGGTTGAGCCGACCCAAACACGGGCAGAAGCATAACGGCTAGTTCTGCAAAAGTACTTTTTGTCCTTCCAACAGTGAGTAACGGCTAGTTTTTGAATTCTAACCATTGGGGCTTGTCCAATGGATGAAGGAAACTATTTAAAGTGGCACTATTCATCAGAGAGAACATCCTTTTGCAAAATATCAAAGAGTACACAAGAAAGACAAAGTGCCCTAATCTTCTTCATCCAAGTGCTTCATTCAAGAGTCAAACAAAAGTGGTTGAGCATATTCCAAGAGTCATTAAGAGTTCCATCCACCCTTGAAGAGTGAAGCATCCTTGACAAAGAAGAGAGAAGTCACATCAAGCGATAACTATTCTCTAAACTCTTCTTTGTAGATTATATTGTTATATTTGCTCATCTAGGAGCTTAAATCTTCTTACTTTGGTTATTAAACTCTTTGTAAAGGTTAGTTCGTTAGCCCGCAAAACCAACGGTATAGGTTAATTGGTAAACTCGTAAAACCAATTGTAAAGGTTCGTTGGTGAGCCCGAAAAACCAACATAGGTTCGTTGGTGAGCCCGTAAAACCAACATAGGTTTTTGGTGAACCCGGAAAACCAAAGTGTAAAGGTTTTTGGATTGTGAGCCTGGAAAACAATCCAACTGTAATCCGCGGGATTATAGTGAATTCCCAAGGGGTCGCTTGGGGAGTGGACGTAGGTGCTAAGGAAAGCACCGAACCACTATACTTCTTGGTATTTGTATTGAGATTTGTTTTAATTCCACTAACTCATCATTTAACATAAGTAAGATAGTTAAAATTAAGAGAAACCAATTCACCCCCCCCCCCCCCTTTGGCTTGTCACCTTGGGCAACAAAGTGGGATGGAACTAAAATGATCAAACCAAGCTCGAGGAGCTTGCTTTAGTCCATAGATGGCTTTACACAACAAGCAGACATAGTCAGGATGTTCAAAACTTTGAAAGCCAGGAGGTTGCTCCATGAAAACTTATTCAGATAACACACCATGAAGAAATGCATTCTTTACATCTAACTGACGAATGCTCTACTTGCGAACAACATCAATGGAGAGAACTAATCTGATAGTTCTTGGTTTGATAAGAGGTGAAAAAGTCTCAGAGAAATCAATTCCATCAATTTGATGATACCCTTTTGCAACCCGTCGAGCTTTGAGCCGTTGTAAAGACCCATCAACATTGAGTTTAGTTTTCAACACCCAGCGTGAACCAACAACATTCATTGATGGGTCTCTAGGAACAAGAGTCCAGGTCTGATTGTGAGACAAGGCAGCAAGTTCTTCTTCCATAGCCTTGGTCCAACCAGGATGTTTAAGGGCAGCTTGGACAGTGTTCGGTTCTTTTGGAATAGGACCGTAGTCATGTAACAGGGCATAGCAAGGATTGGGCTTGCGAATACCTGATTTAGCACGAGTTGTTATATGATGAGAGATAGATATTTGAGAAAAAGATGTACCAGTAGTAGATTCGTGAGGTGAGGCATCATTCATAGGCTCATGAATTTCATTTGCTGCCGTGGGTTCAAGAGGTGCATTAGTCAGAGGCAAAATAGATACATCACTTCAGTGAGTAAATCAAAGATGACTATGGTCTTTGCCAATGGAGCATCAGTTGGTGGACGTTCGTATGAGGGTATTTGTTGAGTGGAGTCCGTTGAAATTGAAGGACCAGATGTGGAGGTTAAATTCGAAGGAAGCCATTCTTTAAAGATAGTGACAATTGACTAAGGAGCACCACGCTGAAGAGAGACTGGTTCTTTAAATGGAAGTGTTGCCTCATCAAATACCACATGGCGAGAGATAATGGTCCGCCAAGTAGGGGGGTAGTAGCATCGATACTCCTTGTGTCTATCACTGTAACCCAAGAATACACAAGGTAAAAACTTAGTATCAAACTTAGTTGTTTTAGTATCCCATATGTAAGAAAAGCACCGTGAACCCAAAACCTGAAGAAACCATAATCTGGTTGTTGATTGTGAAACAAATAAAATGGTGACTGCCATTGAAGAGTTGCCGAAGGAGTTTTGTTAATTAGAAAAACAGCAGTGGTAAAAGCTTCAACCCAAAATTTCTTAGGAATATTTGCATGAAGCATCATAATAAATCCAAGTTCTCTTATTACTCGATGTCGTCGCTCTACAACCCCATTTTGTTCGAGTGTGTAGGGACAGAAAATCTGATGAATGATACCTAATTGTTGCATATGGTTTAAAAATTGCTGATTAACAAATTTTCCACCACCATCAGTTGGTATTATTTTAATAGATTTTCCATATTGGCAAATAACATACTTTTCAAACAATAAGTACTGAGCAAAAAAATCTGACTTCTATCATAGAGAAATTAACCATATAAACTTTATGAAATCATCCACAATTGTAGCATAATATCAAAAATGGTTAACAGAACTTACTAGAGAAGGTCCCCATAAATCAATATATATCTTATCAAAGACAGCAAGACTTTTAGAAGAAAATAATGAAAAGGAAAGTTTAGACATCTTTCTTAATTGACAGCTCTCACACATGGGAGCTGCTACTTTATTGGACACAACCTTTATTAAACCAGAACTGCGAAGATGTGCTACGACAGCTGCTTGAGGATGGTCGAGCCGTTAATGCCATAATTCTTCAATGACAACTCGAAATCTAGTTGAGAAGAATGTAGCCGGTGAAGCACGAATGGAGTACAAGTTATCCTATTTTATTCCCATCATCAGCACCTTTTGGGTGACTCAGTCCTTTATGACAAAATCTTGATTAGAGAACTCACAGTTAACTAGATAATCAGAAGTAAGTTGGCCAATAGATAACAAATTTCTCTCTAAATTCGGAACTAAAAGAATATCAGTAAGATAATTTGAGAAGAACCAGAACCAAGAGTAGCATCACCAATATGAGTTATACGTAAGAAATCTCCATTCCCAATAAGAACATGATCAGAACTGTTGGGGGAAAAAATGGACCACCCACAAATTAAAGCACCCAAATCCGACAGCAAGGCCGAGCTCATGCAGGCCGAGACCAGAAGGCTGTCGAGCTCAGAAGGCCGAGACCAGAAGGCTGCCGAGCTCAGAAGGCCGAGCTCCGAAGGCCGAGCACAGAAGGCTGAGCTCAGAAGGCTGTCGAGCTCAGAAGGCCGAGCTCAGAAGGCTGCCGAGCTCAGAAAGCCGAGCACAGAAGGTCGAGCTCAGAAGGCCTGGAGCACAGCAGGCCGAGCTCAGAAGGTCGAGCACAGCAGGCGGAGACCAGAAGGCTGCCGAGCTCAGAAGGCCGAGCACAGCATGCCGAGACCTGGCTGCCAAGCTCAGAAGGCTGAGCTGACCTCAGAAGGCCGATCTCGTCATCTATATGCTGCGGCCATGCCCTGCAGTAGCCTCACCGCACCATGCTTTACTTGCCGGCCACGCCACGACATATCAATCAGGAACCATACCCTGCTACGACTATCAACGCCTCACCATTTCCAAGAATGTACTGCACTGCGCACCACAAGCAAGCTCTGGCTACGCGCCATCTCCTCCCATGATGGAAACGGGCCATCCACGGCAACTTATTACTTCACACGCCCACGTCCAATCATGACGGTAACCTTGCCACTCTTCCTAAAAAAGGGAGGCTTCTTCCTCCAAAAGGGGGCTTCGGACTTCGAAATACATTCCCTCTCCTTCTCCAAAATTAAGCCCCCCTCTGATTTAAGCATCGGAGGGCCGGCGCCGGAAACCCCGGCCACGGGCATTTTTGCAGGTCTCCCGGAGGACGCCGCCCGTCGACGGACCGCCACCCCCCATTCTCGCGTCGGAGCTCCTCCTCCTCAGCCGACGGCCGCCCCCGGGTCCAATTTCCAGCAACAGTTGGCGCTAGAGGAAGGGCCCGAGTTGCGGCCATGAAACTAAGGAGCAGAGGAGTCTTTAACGCCTCTCAGCATCATGCTCCAAGTCCCAAACGCTCAGTTCAGAATTCACCACCAAGATCTCCGGTAGATCAAGTTCCACAAGTCCAACTCGAGCACTTCGATGCGCTAGTGCAACAAGTTCAAGCGCTAGCCATTGCAGCCCAAAGCCTGCAACAAGTGGAGGCCCCTTCTGTGCCGCCTCCATCAACTAATCGAGCTAGGCTCGATCTCCATCAACTAATCGAGCCAACTATCGAGCTCGGCTCGATCTCCATCAACTAATCGAGCCAACTATCGAGCTCGGCTCGATCTCCATCAACTAATCGGGCTCGGCTCGATCTCCATCAACTAATCGGGCTCGGCTCGATCTCCATCAACTAATCGGGCTCGGCTCGATCTCCATCAACTAATCGGGCTCGGCTCGATCTCCATCAACTATCGAGCTCGGCTCGATCTCCAACAGACAAGGCCAAAGAAGGCCGCTGAGTCGACCTGAAGCACTTAAACTCCAACTGCATAAGAGGTACATCCTATTTAACACGCACATCTCCATAGATATTTGGCTATATTACAGGATGATCGACGACTAGACTACTTCCTTCGCCCGAGCCAAAAAGCGGCTCGAACTCGGAAGTCGGGGGGTAGTGTTGGGGGAAAAATGGACCACCCATAAATTAAAGCACCCAAATCCGACAGCAAGGCTGAGCTCATGCAGGCCGAGACCAGAAGGCTGTCGAGCTCAGAAGGCCGAGACTAGAAGGCTGCCGAGCTCAGAAGGCCGAGCTCAGAAGGTTACCGAGCTCAGAAGGCCGAGCTCAGAAGGCTGCTAAGCTCAGAAGGCCGAGCTCAGAAGGCCGAGCACAGCAGGCCGAGACCAGAAGGCTGCCGAGCACAGAAGGCCGAGCTCAGAAGGTCGAGCACAGCAGGCCGAGATCAGAAAGCTGCCGAGCACAGAAGGCTGCCGAGCTCAGAAGGCCGAGCACAGCAGGCCGAGCTCAGAAGGCCGAGCACAGTAGGCCGAGACCAGAAGGCGGCCGAGCATAGAAGGCTGCCGAGCTCAGAAAGCCGAGCACAGAAGGCCGAGCACAGCAGGCCGAGACCAGAAGGCTGCCGAGCTCAGAAGGCCGAGCACAGAAGGCCGAGCTGACCTCAGAAGGCCGACCTCGTCGTCTATATGCTGCGGCCATGCCCTGCAGTAGCCTCACCGCACCATGCTTTACTTGCCGGCCACGCCACGACATATCAATCAGGAACCATACCCTGCTACGACTATCAACGCCTCACCATTCTCAAGAATGTACTGCACTGCGCACCACAAGCAAGCTCTGGCTACGCGCCATCTCCTTCCATGATGGAAACGGGCCATCCACGGCAACTCATTACTTCACACGCCCACGTCCAATCATGATGGTAACCCTGCCACTCTTCCTAAAAAAGGGAGGCTTCTTCCTCCAAAAGGGGGCTTCGGACTTCGAAATACACTCCCTCTCCTTCTCCAAAATTAAGCCCCCCTCTGATTTAAGCATCGGAGGGCCGGCGCCGGAAACCCCGGCCACCGGCATTTTTGCAGGTCTCCCGGAGGACGCCGCCCGTCGACGGACCGCCACCCCCCATTCTCGCGTCGGAGCTCCTCCTCCTCAGCCGACGGCCGCCCCCGGGTCCAATTTCCAGCAACAGTTGGCGCTAGAGGAAGGGCCCGAGTTGCGGCCATGAAACTAAGGAGCAGAGGAGTCTTTAACGCCTCTCAGCATCATGCTCCAAGTCCCAAACGCTCAGTTCAGAATTCACCACCAAGATCTCCGGTAGATCAAGTTCCACAAGTCCAACTCGAGCACTTCGATGTGCTAGTGCAACAAGTTCAAGCGCTAGCCATTGCAGCCCAAAGCCTGCAACAAGTGGAGGCCCCTTCTGTGCCGCCTCCATCAACTAATCGAGCTCGGCTCGATCTCCATCAACTAATCGAGCTCGGCTCGATCTCCATCAACTAATCGAGCCAACTATCGAGCTCGGCTCGATCTCCATCAACTAATCGAGCCAACTATCGAGCTCGGCTCGATCTCCATCAACTAATCAGGCTCGGCTCGATCTCCATCAACTAATCGGGCTCGGCTCGATCTCCATCAACTAATCGGGCTCGGCTCGATCTCCATCAACTAATCGGGCTCGGCTCGATCTCCATCAACTAATCGGGCTCGGCTCGATCTCCATCAACTAATCGGGCTCGGCTCGATCTCCATCAACTAATCGAGCTCGGCTCGATCTCCATCAACTATCGAGCTCGGCTCGAGCTCCAACAGACAAGGCCAAAGAAGGCCGCTGAGTCGACCTGAAGCACTTAAACTCCAACTGCATAAGAGGTACATCCTATTTAGCACGCACATCTCCATAGATATTTGGCTATATTACAGGATGATCGACGACTAGACTACTTCCTTCGCCCGAGCCAAAAAGCGGCTCGAACTCGGAAGTCGGGGGGTAGTGTTGGGGGAAAAATGGACCACCCATAAATTAAAGCACCCAAATCCGACAGCAAGGCTGAGCTCATGCAGGCCGAGACCAGAAGGCTGTCGAGCTCAGAAGGCCGAGACTAGAAGGCTGCCGAGCTCAGAAGGCCGAGCTCAGAAGGCTACCGAGCTCAGAAGGCCGAGCTCAGAAGGCTGCCAAGCTCAGAAGGCCGAGCTCAGAAGGCCGAGCACAGCAGGCCGAGACCAGAAGGCTGCCGAGCACAGAAGGCCGAGCTCAGAAGGCCGAGCACAGCAGGCCGAGATCAGAAGGCTGCCGAGCACAGAAGGCTGCCGAGCTCAGAAGGCTGCCGAGCTCAGAAGGCCGAGCACAGCAGGCCGAGCTCAGAAGGCCGAGCACAGCAGGCCGAGACCAGAAGGCGGCCGAGCATAGAAGGCTGCCGAGCTCAGAAGGCTGCCGAGCTCAGAAAGCCGAGCACAGAAGGCCGAGCACAGCAGGCCGAGACCAGAAGGCTGCCGAGCTCAGAAGGCCGAGCACAGAAGGCCGAGCTGACCTCAAAAGGCCGACCTCGTCGTCTATGATGGAAACGGGCCATCCACGGCAACTCATTACTTCACACGCCCACGTCCAATCATGACGGTAACCCTGCGACTCTTCCTATAAAAAGGAAGGCTTCTTCCTCCAAAAGGGGGCTTCGGACTTCGAAATACAGTCCCTCTCCTTCTCCAAAATTAAGCCCCCCTCTGATTTAAGCATCGGAGGGCCGGCGCCGGAAACCCCGGCCACCGGCATTTTTGCAGGTCTCCCGGAGGACGCCGTCCGTCGACGGACTGCCACCCGCCATTCTCGCGCCGGAGCTCCTTCTCCTCAACCGACGGCCGCCCTCGGGTCCAATTTCCAGCAACAAGAACCATTGTAGGGACGAGGGTTATGCAAAATACCTTTTTGAGAAGTCATATAAGTTGAAGCCCCTGTGTCCGACGTCCATTCTTCATCATTAGCATTTGAATCAAAATGAAAAGCTACAAATGCCTTTGGTAAATTGTTAGGTTGAATGGCATGATTAAACCTATTGATAACCCAAAGATTGATTTAAAGATTGATTTTAATGATCACAAAACCTTGAAGTATAATTACTAATATTTGTGTTGCAAGAAGAAAGATAATTTATTTTGTAAGGAACATAGCAAGTTGGAAAAATACAAGAAGGCCTCAAAAGCTCTCAAAAAGTTGAAAGAAAGTTATACTTCATTGGCCCAAGTTTCAAGTTCAAAGGATTCAAGTTGGAGGAGCAAATTCAAAGAAAGATTCAAAAGAATAGTCCTCGAGTCGACTCCTGGAAGTTCAGAGTCGACTCTGGCACTCTGGAGTTTCAAGGAACAGTGCTCGAGTCGACTCCGAGACTCTGCGAGTCGACTCCGACTGAGAACAGACAAAAAGGCAGAGAGCTGATTTTCAGCGCTACAATGCTCGAGTCGACTCCTACTTCAGCGCTGCAGTGCTCGAGTCGACTTCCAGCTACAGTGCTGGTAGACTCTTACTCACGAGTCGACTCCTACTTCAGCCGAGTCGACCCCTACTTCAGCCGAGTCGACTCGAGCACGCTGGGAGGCATAACGGCTAGTTTTTTCTCAATTCCAACGGCTCTATTTTTGTCTCTAACGGCTAGATCATTGTTCCCACTCCATCCAAAGCTATAAAATCAAGAGGAGAGCTAGGGGAGAAGTTAAGGAAGTGGGAGAGAACACATAGGGAAGAGATTTCAAAGAGATTTCAAGAGAAACCTTCCAAAAGCACAAAAGGGCCATTCAAAGCAAAAGAGAGAGAAGAAGAGCATCCGAGTGAATCCCAAAGCTTCCTCTCCAACTGTATGCTGCCTCAGTGATCCTCTACCTCGTGCGAAATCAGAAGAGGGTCAAGTAAAGAAGAAGCCGAGTTTCTTCATCTACAAAACTTGTTTGAGGGCTTCTTCTCTTTACTCTATTTGTTTATATTGTTATATCTGCTTGTTTAAGAAGCTTGTATTTGTTTTAAACTCTTGTTGTAATATCTTGTAACTTGATTCAATCAAGGGATTGAATCAAGGGGTTAAGGTTTGTTAGTGAACCAAAGGAAAAACCAACGGTGTAAGGTTGTGGTTGGTGAATCGGGGAAAACCAACTGGGTTTGATTGTGAACCTGAAAAAATAATCGGTTGGTTCTAGTCGGTGAGCCTGTGAAAACCGACCGAGTTCGTTGTGATCTCGTGAAAACAACAAGTTAAGTTGTGAGCTTGTAAAACAACCGGCTGTAATCTGAGGGATTATAGTGAAATTCTCAAGAGATCTTGGAGAGTGGATGTAGGTGCTGGGGTGCACCGAACCACTATACATCTTTGTGTTTGTGATGCCTTATCTCTTGTATTTCATGCCTTACATTCATACTTGATTGTGTAATATCTCTAGCTTTGTTTTCTATAGATTTATAAGTGATTGTAGAACTTGCTTAGCTTCCACTCCATTCTTACCATTCACATAGATTAAAATTGATCATACAACTATAAGTTAATTTTAGATCAATTACACCCTAAAGCCATAGTATAATTGCTCTAGCTTAATTTTCCACTGCTTTACTTGTAATTGCCTAGAGCTTAAGTAAATAACATCTTATCATTCCGCTGCATTCAATTCAAAGTTAATTAGGGAACATAATTTTTAGAAAACCCAATTCACCCCCCCCTCTTGGGTTGTCACTTTGGGCAACAAGTGGTATCAGAGCAGGTGCTCTAAGGTTAATTGTTGATCTCACGATCAAGAGCCAAAGATCATGACAACTCAAATAGATAGTTTTCTAGGAGAGGGACAATTAATTGATAGACCTTCACTATTTAATGGCATAAACTACACACATTGGAAAGCACGCATGCGCATTTTTATTCAATCACAAAACTATGATTTATGGAATATCATAATAAATGACCTTCACATACTCTCTCAAACTGTTAATGAAAAAGACTTAGCACAATTGAATGTTAATGCTATGAACATACTATATTGTGCTATCCATGAAACTATATTTAATAAAATTTCTGCATGCTTATCTGTTAAAGAAATCTGGGATACTTTAAAAAATATTTATGATAAATTTCAGATTAGCTCACATGTGCTTCAATTACATACTAATAGTGAGACTGCAGAAAAAGATATTGAATCTCCCACATCAGCCGAGTCGACTCCTAGTTTGTCCGAGTCGACTCCCAGAGGAAAACAGTCTGAAAGGCAGAGACTCAGTTTCGGAGATCCTGTGAACGAGTCGACTCTAAGTGTTTCAGAGTCGACCCCCAAGTTAGCCGAGTCGACTCCAACAAGGCCCGAGTCGACTCCGAGGCAGAACAGTTCAAAAGACAGAGAATCAATTTTTCGGTCTCTGAGAATGAGACGTCTTCCGAAGATCTCGAGTCGCCTCTCAAGTCAGTCGAGTCGACTCCAAGTAAACCCGAGTCGACTCGAGGAACAAAGAACAACAAATAAAGAATTCGGTGATGAAAACAAGGATCCATTCCCAAACATCGAAAAATTCAAAAGCTTCCTAAAGACAAAGAAGAAGAGGAAGCAAGAAGAAAGGAAGAAAGAGATAAAAAGCAAGATAGCCTTGACCAAGAAAGAGTCAAGCAAGAAAATGAAAGTTAGGAGCAACAATGATGATATTAGCTCCAAAGAACTACAAGAGGTAACTAACTTGTGCTTTATGGCACAAGAAGATAAGGTAAAATCTGAATCTAATCTTACACCAAATGAATTTCATGAAGAATATTCTTATGATGAACTATTAAATGCTTTTCATGATTTGTATGGTAAATGTAGAAAATTAGATATAAAAAATAAAAATCTTAAAAAGCTAAATCTGAAAATTTCGAAAGAAAGAAATTCTATTGCTGAAACACAAGACAAACTAAATTCTGAAAATGAAAGCTTAAGGTTAAATTCAGAAGAATTGATTCAGAAAAATCATAGCTTAATTAAAGCAAACCAAAACTTAAGTGAAGAAGTTGACCAATTGAAATCTCTTATTAACAAATTCACTGTAAGTTCAGAAAGATTAAAAATGATGTTTGAAAATCAACATGCTGTTTTTGATAAATCCAAATTTGGCTTGACTCCCTTGCTTAACAATAAATTCCTAGAGAAAAAGATTATCAATTCACCAAGCAAACCATTAAATAAGATAACTTATTTCAAATATGAAAAGAATGGGCATAATAACTTTACCTATAGTTCTAATACACTTAAATTAAATGGTAAAGCTATTACTATTAAACAAATATGGATTCTAAAAGAAACAATTATAGCTAACCTGCAAGAACCCAAAAGAGCTTGGGTTCCTAAGTTGAAAATCTAATTATTTTTCCAGCAGGTGTGTCTAGCTACCCAAGGTTCCAATAAAAGATGTTATCTGGACAATGGGTGTTCTAGATACGTGTTAAAGAGTGACTAAAATGAAAGAAATAATGAAATTAGTAATTCTTGCATTCTATCATACTGAAATTGTTTTATTAGTTGATTAAAACATAACTTGCAAGTATTAATCATTTTTTGTGATATAAGTGATATTTTTGGCATGAAAAGAAAATATATCTAAATCACTCCATCTTTCTATATTATGCTTTACTTATAGATGGATAATTTGGTAAATCAATTCTTCTAGAATAACTCTATGAAATTTCTATATGCTTGATTGAGAGTTCTTATCCATGGCATTATATTCTATTGATCATAGACATAAGAATATGTACTTGGTATGCTCTTAAAAATATGCATTATAAATACTAAGATCAAAGAATTTTTTTTTTTGGCATATAAAATTAACTTATGCTAGTATGGACCTAATTTCAAAAGACCTTGTCATTGGTTACTTAGATTATCTTCTGCAAGATCAAAGTTTGCTATGCATGTTAACTAAGGAAACAAACACGAATCAATTTCTAAATCTAAAGATGTTGTTTCCATCACTAAGTTTTCAAAAGCTTACATTGGATTTGTTCTTGGTAAATAAAATTGAAGTATTTTCTGTATTTGCTAAATCTTGTAAAAGTGTTTCAAATGAAAAAGGTTTCCAAACTGTGAAGATAAAGAGTATCATGGCACAGTGTTGAAAACCAAAATTCTGATAAGGTTTGCACAGAAAATAATATTGAATACAATTATTTCTGCACCAAGGACACCATAAATAAAATAGAGTTAATAGAATTCTTGAAGAAATGAAAAAGACAATGTTGTATGATAGTCATCTTTTATCAAAAAGCTATCATCACTGCTTGTCATACATATGGTTTCTAATAGATCTATTTTTGATGAAAACTTCTTTGATCTTCTGAAAAATAGAAAATGAACTATTGCATATCTTTCATATTTTTCAGTCGTACATGTTATGCTTGATATGTTCTTATAAAAATAATTCCAAATCTGATAAAGATACTCCTATCTTTGGGTATCATTCATCAAGCAATGCATATAAAATATTCAATGAAAAGATCCTAGTTGTAGAAATATCAATTCATTTTATTCTTTATGAGACTAATGATCTTTCATCAAGTCACTAAAATCAGATTATATATGTATATGGTTAATCTTTTTGCTTACATATAACAATCTAAAACTAAAACACCTTAAGAAGAATGAACAAGATTATAATTGGTCAAGTTAAACTAAATCATTTTTGAAAGAGATAGAATTTGAAATCTTGCCGATAAAATATGAAAACTTGTTAATAATTAGAACCAAATTGAGTTTTTCAGAAATGCACTTAATGAAGAAAAATTGGTGACTACTAAAAGATTCAATCAAGAAAAGATGAAATAGATCTTGATAAAATTCTTGCATGATTAGAAGTAAAGATCATCATTATCATTTGCTTGCTTTATGAGCTTTATATTCTGTCAAATAAATGTGTAGAATGCACTCCTATATGGTTATTTCATTAAAGAAGATCTATGTAAAATAACCACCTTATTTGAAAATACTCATTACAAATATGATAAAGCAATATGTGATTTGGAACAAGCACCAAAAGCATGATATAAAAGCTTGAGTAACCTTTTTGATAGAAAGTAATAGTGATAAATCTATGCATCAAAAAGAAGAATTTGTGATATCTTATTTGCTCAAAGTATACATTGATGACATCATTTTTGGTTCTACTAATGAAGATTTTACTAAGCTCATGCAAGGTGAGTTTGAAATATATATGATGAATGAATTAATATTTTCTCTCGAACTCCAAATTAAGACAAACAAGAAAGAGGATCTTCATTGACCAAAGTTAGTCCACAAGAAAACTCTTATAGAAGATTGGCATGAAGAAGGTATGTCTATGACCCCATCTTGTAGAATTTGAAAAGAATGAGCAAGGTAAATCTATTATTTTAAAGCTGTATTGAAGCATGATAGAATAATTATTTTATCATACAGCTAGTAGACCAGATTGTATGCTCATTATGTGCCCTTATGCAAGACTTCAATCTAACTCTAATGAATCATATTTTATTGATAACAAATGAATCACAATCTGAATTTTGATCGAAACAACTGTTTAAGATAATTTGATTAAAACTTAGCTAGCATGTCTTATTGATAATTATCTTAAGCAAATAGAATCTAAGCTAAATTGATTCTGAAAATAAGAAATTGATTTGACCTTGATGAATCTTCCTATTGTCTCACATGCTTGTCCTTGAACCATCTTGGTTAATGAAACTATCTCTTTAAGTTCAAGTGACATGTGCTTGCTTATATTTAGGCAATCTCGTGAGTAAAGTGACTCAACATTCAATTATTGTCATATTTTATATTGAGTCATCTAGTTAAGAAATATGTTGTATGAATGTTTTGTATCTTGAAGAAACTAATAACTTTTCTTCAAAAAAAAAGATTTTGTTAATAATGTACAATCCTTAAGCAAGAAAATGAGAGATTTCAACTTGAAGGACACCTCCACATAAGATACAATAAACATTCACATGCAAACAAGAAAGGAAACTTTCTTCAGCCAAAAGTTTACACATAAGAAATCTAGCAGGTATTTGACTGAAGAATGCAGTATGAATCGGTAATTTTAGATACCTCTCTCATAAATTAGCTGAGCAAAGTCAATAACTTAAATCTTATTATGGTATGATTAAAGTCTTTAATTATTAATTTCTTGATATCATGTCTATATATGTATTGATTGACTTATACTTTTAGAAATTGTTTCATGGTTTGCCCAAACTAAAATATATCTTTGCCTATGTCATAACCATGAAATACGCAAGTTTATACTTAAAATTTTGATTTAAAATAACTTGTGAGAAGCTATGAATCCTTGAGCATAATGAAAATATTGTTTGCATGATATACATCTATATGATACATAAGATTATTTCTTTATTCTGCTCTTTTATATAAATTACTTGAGAATAACAAAAAGAGAGAGAGATAAAGAAAAGAAAATGAACATTATTCAAGGGAAGTAAAAATCTAAGTAAAGGCAAATACTCCAATCTTAAGAAAAAGCAAAACAAGCATAATATATTCGGCACATTTATGAGACTTGTGTGAGCATTCTTTTGGAAGGGATAAAATCCGTAATTAATTACACTTAAACAGAGAAAATTTGAAGTGAACATTTTAACCTTTCTATATTGCTCATCATAGGGATGGTGCCAATGGGGAGGCTAGTGGTAGTACCCGGCACTATTTGACCCAACTATTCGGTGTAGGGTATATTAGGGACGGCACAAGAGGGAGGCTAGTGGTAGTATCTCGTGCCCCTTCCAACTCCACCGGATAGGGAGCAAATAGAGTATAGAGCATAAGAAAGTAAAAACGAAAAACAAAATTAAAATGTTCGTTAATTGGTTAAGGAAAGAAATTCAAAAAAAATGAAAAAATGAATGACAAAGTAAATGAAAGTATATAAAAAGAATCAAGTCAAGTTTTAATTACTTGAAAATACACCTTAAGGATGAAATCAATGCAAGATTATATTTATATAGGAAAAGTTTATTTGAAAAGAATTGATTTTGATCCTTGACATGCTTGTTCTTAATATTTTAATGCATGACTTAACACATAATATATTTTGCATGTGGCATGATGTTTTGAATTATGGGTTCTCAATATTTTGTAATGCTCCATGTTTGGATAATTTGATTGAATATTTGAAATACTACAAAATTTTTTTAGTATTATTGAAAAGAAATTTCAGATTTGTCGTTCACAATCATCTTTGAAATCTGAAAGTTGAATAAATTTGTAAAAAGGAGAAGAGAAGGATATCTCTATTTAGGCAAAATGAATTGATTTTGTTTTATCTTTCAACTTGCCTAACTTTGGTACATAATGTTCTAATTCGTACCAAAAATACAAAGATTCTGAATATACTCTAATATATTTGAAATATATGTTTTCAATCGTAATGATTTAAGATGAGCTACAATGTGGAAGATACATATCTCAAATTATAACTTTGAAAGCCTCCTTAAAAATCTTTATGAAGTTCAGAATCCGATTTTATATAAAAGTTTCAACTTAATTTAAAAATGCTTATATCGTTACATCTTTGTAACCTTAGTTATATGCTTCAATGATCGCATCATTCAGGAGAATAACTTAATATGATTCCTAAATGAAAATTTTAACTTAAAAAAAATAGAATTAATTTTGATGCCTTGGTTGATTGCCTTGATACGCATCCGAAACATATCATTTTGTATCTTATAAGTGTACTAAAATTGGTCTAATTGATGTATCTTTCAATGATCTTGATTGCAAACAAATGTTTCTAAATATAAGATTTTAGCTTAATATTAAAAAATTATTATGTTTCATATATATACATTGCTGTGAAATTATTGAATTCTATAAATATATATACTTGAATGATCTTCTATATGTTTTTGTCTTGCGTAATTAAAAGTGTTTCTATCATTAAAGAAAAAAGCTATTTTTAAAAGTAGAGTGAATGCTCCTAAAGCTAGAAATATTTTAACTCACTCAAATGACTCTTAAAAGAAAGAAAATGTAATTGCTTTTGAAAGAAATTGAGTTTCAAAAGAATTATTTTTTATTAATATTTCAGTACATTTTCTCAAAGATTATATGTGACTAATTAGTAGAATTTTAATTCTATCATATTAATTACATTAATTATTATTTATACATTCTATTTTTTTTTATGCATTTTATACATTTTATTTATATATTTATACATTATATTTATATTTTTTATATATTTTTTAATATATATATATGTTAATGAATATGTATATATATATTAATGATAATTTAAAATTATAAACTATGATTATAAAAAATCTAATTATTTCTTAATATAAAATTAATTTATTGTTCTTAAAAGATTAAAAAGAGTGATTGCTATAAATTTTGAATAATTCTAGATCACTCTACATTCCTGATATCATAGAATTTCAGTTTTATTCACGCTTATCATTAAAATCTGAAATTCAACAAAAAGAAAAGAATGATTAAAGAAGAATACATCTTTTGAGGGGGAGCTTTAGACATATCAATCCTTCTTTATCTTATTCAAAAGTCACCATCATATGATGCATACCTTAAATATTTTATGAATTGATTTTGATGAACCTCCTTGTGTTGCCATTACTTGTCTTAACTATATAAAGCCTATACTTTGAGTTGAGCTTTATAAAGGTTGTCTTATCTTAAACTTTGAGCTTTATGAAAATATGCTCTCATTAGTATAAGTTGTGCTAAAACTTATAGAACATATATTTTCGAGATTGACAATTTGAATGTTTTATTGAAAATTATCTTCAAATTCTAAACTCTTAAATGGAATGTTCAATTAAGGGGGAGAAAGAAAAGTTTTAGGAGAAGAGATCATATGGAACTTAATCGCAAAAATCCATAACTAAAGGAGAGAGAAATAATACTAAATGAGAAGTAATCCTAATACTCTCCATTATATAAATATCTGAAATTTAAATATGAAAATCTTTGTAATACACCTTGAGGCTTACTATTTGGTTAATATATTTTATGCATCAATCATGAACCAAATTGCAATTCAAAAAGTTGATCTTAAGAGCCTCTAGTTTAATGAAAAAGGAGGAGAATAATGATAGTCAACTTTAAAGACCCCGCAATAGCATGTATCTAGTAGAATAGTGATTACAGGTATCGATCCACAGGGATTGGGATACAATTGTTTTCTTAAAAAAATATATATTTAAAAGAAAAAGTTTGTGAAGAAAATTAAACTAAAAAATTTAATAAAAGAAAATACAATTAAAAGGATATCAGTTTAGGGGAACCTAGGGCAAGGAATTCACCACTAACATCGGAATAAGGGTTATTTATATTTTAATTTATTTTTGGATTAACATGCAAATTGGCTACAAGCCTAATAAGCATTTAAATAGGAATTTACAAAAGTAATTTAGGCATAATCCATCTTTAGTTGGCATGAAATGTCTACCCTAATCTAAGGTGGCAGCACATCGCATCTTTCTTAAGCATAAACTATCTTATTTTTACTTCAATGATCATGAAGAACAGTTGTATAAACTTCATTTTTAAAATTACAGAAATTAAACATGAAATAAAAGAAGATATTCATTAAAAACAATAAGTTCATACAACTCCAAGAATATAAAATTAAAATATAAAACCATTGGCCCTTTGTTAGGGCTGCATCTAGCCCTAGTGAGGAGATCAGCCTTCCATGGAGTCGTGGGTAACAGCAGCAGTGGCACAGCAGCGGGCTCCCATCTCTTCCTTCATTATTTCTTCCTTTGAAATGTTTCCAAAATACCCAAACTCTTCTCTCTCCTTTTATTTCTTCTTCTTTCCGTGGGATTTGGCCTAAGAGAGATTGGATGAGAAGGCTAGCATGATGACAGAGGGAGCTCTGGCTAATCCCTTTCTTCCATGGGAGAAGGTGGCGTGAGAGAGGAGAAGATGGCATGACGCTAATGAAAGAAGGCCCTGGCTGATCCTTCGATGCCCCCTTATGCCAAAGGCTGATGGCCTTTTATAGCCAACATCTTCCTCACGGCTCCATCCAAGACTTCAACCAGAGGATATCTTCAAATCTAGGCTGCTGGGATTCAGTGGAAGGAGGGAACGTGTGCACAGGATGCTGCGTAGGACGTGGAATGGTTGGATCAATGAAGACTCGAACTTTGTTCCATTGAAGCAGGGGATGTGGAAGGAGCTCTTGGACGTTGGCTAGGACGCAGAAGCTTGATCCGATCTGTAGATGATGCAGGATCTGATTCGGACATTGGGATAAGGATGCAAGGCAGGTTCGGATCCGGGAACTGCTGTCCATGAAGTCTGGGGTGCATGCGGAAGCTTAGATTTTGCTGGGAGGAAGTGGTTCTGAAGCAAGGGAATTTCGGGATGCAGGGGAAGAAGTTTGATCCGAGAAGATGATGATGGATGCGAAGATCGTGGGATCTTGCTTCGGAATGAATGCCTAAGCCTTATCCCATGGATGATGGGAGCAATCCGGAACTAGAGGAAGCTCGGGAACGACTGGAAAACAGGGGATGATCCACGGACGCTTCGGCAGCTCGGGTGTTAGATGAACATCAGGGAGTTAAGGTGCTGTGGGTGTTTGAGAAAATCTCGGAGGAAGGGGATCATGGAGAAGATGGGAGGAAGTTGGGACTCGTTGGATTTATCAGGCTCTGTTCCTTGGGATAAGGTTGCAAACTGGAACAGGGGAAGAATGAATCACGGACGCGGGGAAGATGAGCTGGGGCGTGATCCACGGAATGGGGAGATGAAGATGAACCGCGGGCTGGGATGCAGGGGATTCGGAAGTCATGGGAAGAAGAAATGATTCGTGAGCTGGGATCAAATCCGGATGGGGTTGATTCGGCTGAGATGCGGCTGGAAAGAAGATCTTACTGGTTTGGATTTGTGAGAGGAAAGATTTTTAGTTGGGGATGATATGGAAGAAGAGAATATGGCGGACGACTGGGAAGTCTTTGTTTGTTCGTGGGATATGGGAGATCACAAGCGGTCCTGGAACATATCCATTTAGCTGGGAAGAAATCTAGAACAACTCTGTTCTTTGGACATGGGAGTTTGGTCATGGTTGGCTATGATGTGCGGGAAGAATAGAATCGTGAGACATGGCAGTCGGCTGGGAAGTCTTGGGAGGCATCTCGGAATATCCGGGAGGATATGGCTCACGAACGGGATGCACAGAGATTCGTGAAAGGAATTTGTTCGGGATGAGATCAATGTTGGAAAAGAAATAAGGGAGTTGGGATGAACGACCGAATCAGGATTTGAGAGGATTTAATTTGCGGGGTGCATACGATTTGGGTTCAAGGATCATCCCAAATAAGTTTGACTTGACCTGCATTCATTAGGCTTAATCATTAAATAATTAAATCAACTCGAATTACCTCTGATAATTATTAAAATGCAATGATGATGGTAACACATATTTTATGGTTAAATTTACAAAATATGTGAATTAAAATAATGATAAGTGCTATGAATAAGATATTAATTTATGCATTATTTAGCACTTATCAAATAATGTGTTGAATATGAATTTCATCTGTCTTTATTAGAAAATCTATTTTGGAATTCACTAATGAGTTCTTATTGACTTGCTCTTTAGAACTTCAATTTTGTGCCAATTCACTTTTATATGTATCAAAATGTGCTTTCTTTTAAACGAATAAAAGAAAGTCTTTAAAAGAGCTCTAAAAGAACCTTCAAAGCTTTGAATTTTATGTATGCTCTAAGATATATCATAAAGTGCTTGAATTCATGTTTTGGTATTTGTGCCCGAATGCTTTTATTATCATACAAGAACTTTGAAGCCATTAAGAATTACTTTTTTTGTTGCTAAATACTTAATATATTGGGCAAAAAATCTTAAATGAACAAGCTTTCATACTTGTTATTAAAGATCTTTCAAAAAAAAGTTAGATTTCCATTCGTGCTTTCTTTGAATATCATTCTTGATACTCCTTGAATTAACTTGAAAAAGGTTCCACCTACACTTGATTTGAAAACTATATTTGGAATCACATTCGATGTGCTCTCATTATAATTTGCTCTGAAATCATCTTAATTGGCTCTGATCTATGCTAATTAATCTTATTCTGACATTATTGCCTTGAGTTATATGATTCATATTCATGCAATAATTTGACATGCATTAACTGAAAATCAGAGTACAATAAGGAAAAGAAATATTTGAGTATCATTATCTTTGTGCTTAATATTTCATTATCTTGCAACCTTTTTGATGTTGTCAAAAAGGGGGAGAAATATCTGAGTATATGCTCATAATGCTTTATGTGTTGATTATGTTAAGTTGATTAAATCTAAAGCATTATCATGAAGTATATTTTAAAGATATATATTTTCTACTTCATGCAACTTAGCTATGCGTTAGTTCTAGAACACAATATATCTTATATTGCACATACTCCAAGTTTTGTCATCATCAAAAAGGGGAAGATTGATGACCCAAAGATTGATTTAAAGATTGATTTTGATGATCACAAAACCTTGAAGTATAATTACTAATGTTTGTGTTGCAAGAAGAAAGATTATTTGTTTTACAAGGAATATAGCAAGTTGGAAAAATACAAGAAGGCCTCAAAAGCTCTCAAAAAATTGAAAGAAAGTTATACTTTATTGGCCCAAGTTTCAAGTTCAAAGGATTCAAGTTGGAGGAGCAAATTCAAAGAAAGATTCAAAAGAATAGTCCTCGAGTCGACTCTTAGAAGTTCAGAGTCGACTCTGGCACTCTGGAGTTTCAAGGAACAGTGCTCGAGTCGACTCCGAGACTCTGCGAGTCGACTCCGAGACTCTGCGAGTCGACTCCGATTGAGAACATACAAAAAGACAGAGAGTTAATTTTCAGTGCTACAGTGCTCGAGTCGACTCCTACTTCAGTGCTACAGTGCTTGTTGTCCAGAGATGGTCACCCAAGAGGGGGGTGAATTGGGTGTTTTAAAACTCTTCGGCTAATTAAAATTAAAATACACAAATATATGAAATAAGGTAATGATAGTGGGATGAGAAGACACAATCACAAACACACGGTTTTATAGTGGTTCGGAGCTTCCACCGCTCCTACATCCACTCCCCAAAGCGCCTTTGGGTATTTCCACTATAATCCAAGATTACAGTACGGTAGTTTTGCGAGTTTACTACCCAACTCGTTGTTTTACACCGGGCTCACAACAAACCCTAAACCCCCAATTTCTCTTAGGCTTGGGACGCCTTTCCCTTGTTCCAAGTCCCTTGACTTGAACAAGCACTACAATCAAAGAGTTTACAAAAGAGAATAAAAGCTCTAAAAAGCAAATATATCAATTATGAACAATTTAACCCGGAAGAATCTTTTTGCCGTTGGAAGCGTGGGAGATGTTGATTCTTCCGATGTGGAGTGCGTAGGATCAAGTGTGAGCTTTGAATCCCGAGCGCACGAGAGCGGTTGAGCTTGAAATCACAAGAGAACCTTGAATGCACTTGATTTCTACACTTTAATGCTCTCACTCTCTTGAACTTTTCTCTCTTGAATAATTTTGCTTTTGGGTTGGTGAAGAGTTGTTGAGAACCACTTAAGAGGTCCCTTTTATAGCCCAAAAAGCAAATATAGCCGTTAGAAACAAAAAGAGAAGGATTTGAAATTCAAACCGAACCTGAAAAGCTGTCAGTCGCGTCCCAGGCGCTCCGGGGACGTCTCTGCTACAGCGAGAGACGTCTCGCCTACAGGATTTTTACTTTTTACTTTATCTGGGGTCGACTCGGCACTTTACGGGGACGTCTCGGCTTGTCTGCACTTTTTGAGTGGGGACGACTCCGCTTGTTTGGGGACGACTCCGCTTCTTTATCTTTGAAAAATATGTCCTCTGGAATTCCCTGAGAGAGTCGACTCCGCTCTTTCAGGGGACGTCTCGGCTTGTCTGCACTTTTATGCATGGGGACGTCTCCGCTATCTCAGGGTCGACTCCGCTTCCTTATCACCGCAGAAACCATTCTCTGGAAAACCCTGAGAGAGCCGTCTCCGCCATCTTGGGGACGACTCGGGAAGTCTCCTTTTTGCTTGCGGGGACGACTCCGCGTACAGCGGGGACGTCTCGCGCATATCCCTTGAAAAACGTCTTTCTGCCGCCACTGAGAGAGTCGACTCCGCTACTGAGAGAGTCGACTCCGCTAACGCGGGGACGACTCGGCAGGTGTCGGGGACGTCTCCAAGTGTGCCAGTTCTTCCTGTTTGTGCCAGAGACGTCTCTGAAACTATCAGGAGACGTCTCGGCTGTCCCTGAACTTTTTCTTTAGCTCAAAATATTCTTCAATAAATTCATAAAAATTATGGGAACTTGCCTAGACATTTCTTAACAATGTTCTAAGTAAAACACATGAATTTCTCAATTGAATTGTTAAGATATAATGGAATTTTACTCTAGTGTTTTGTATTCATCAAAATCCATTAGGGGGTCAACAATCTCCCCCTTTTTGATGATGACAAAACACTGAGTATATGCAAAATTTGAAATTTAAACATATACACAGTATTGATCAGATATACAAGTATAATGTTTTGATTTGAACTAGATACAATGTGCATCACTCAAATTTCCTTGTGCATAGAATTGTTCTTAAATGATTTTATCATATGAACTGAATTTGAATCAAGTTAGAATGAAATATTGATGCTGAAGATAATTGAAAGCTAGATTCTTTTTGACTCCCCCTTTCTTTTCCAGAAGGGCAATTATCTTAAAAATCAATATTCTTCAATAACCATATCCCTTACAATATTGATACCACCACTCCCCCTTTTTGTCATCAACAATGAAGGGGACAAATTATCCTTAGGTGCTTAAGACTCAATTTATAGTAGAATTCAGCATTCATTTTACTCCCCCTTTGATATTCAGGTTGTGCTCCCCCTGTTTCATATGCTTTGATAAGTTGTGCCAAATTTAAATACTTAATGTATGTTTTGAGATTCTTATGACACATCAAGAGGCACATTCATATTCACAGAAACACATCCACAGAAATGGCAATGTACACACATTTTTCAAAAAGGGATTGTATTCATGTATCATTGTGAGATTTTGAAGTCATTACATAGTCAAAAAGAAGAAATCATTACAAGTATTGATTTCTAATACAAAAGTGTTTCAAAATGGCCTAGGATTTACAAAAAGAAGATCCTACTGGATATCCATCATCGGCGTCGTTCCTCATGGTGCCTACCAGTTGTACTTTGTGCATAAGCCTTACAGGCTGCATCTATGAAACCATTGATAGAATCCATGAGGGTCTTAAAGTGATCTCCCTGTGACTTGTGGAAACCTGCCACAAGTGCTTCAAACTCTAAGGTTGCCATCTCAATTCTGCCTCTAAGTTGGGCAACTAAGGTGCCCACATTGCCATCTGGCTTTGTCAATTCTTTGAGGCTCTTGGAAATGGCCTTCAAGCTGTCCTTGAGCTCTAATGATCTGCAGGTTTCGGTGGCACCCACCCCAATTATTTGTTGCTCTTGGGCTTCAATTTGAGCTTTAATATCTTTCAGCTCTTGTCTGATGGGGGCCAGCTCCGCAGTCATCATGGATCTCATCTCCTCCCTCATCTGCTGACAAATGACAGATGCTAAGGTGTGCATCTGCTCCTCTGATAGGAAGGAGGTCCCACTGACTGGAGGAGGTGGTGGCATGGATGTGGAAGGTCCAGCTGAGCTGGAGGGAATATCAGGGATGTCCATGTGGCTAGGTGGAGGAGAGTGATGGTCAGACTCATGATGTGGGATTTCAGGCTCTATGGTTTGTGCTTTTCTTTTTGGAACCTTGACCCACGACCCATCTATCTTGTGAAATTCCATTCTTCTCATTGAGCCCTCATTGTAATAGTCGGTGTTTCTTAGGGCCTTTGCAGGTTCATTTGGTGGTATGGGAACCTTGAAGTGTTTAAATATTAAGGTAAAGATCATGCCATAGGGTATACTAAACCTAGAATACCTATGACATTGGGCAATGTAATTTAGCATGAGTCTAGGGAGGTTTAGGGGGATCCCTTGTAGGATATGGTGCATTATAACTAAATCTCGCTCCGAAACAAAATCGAAGCGACCGGTTTTAGGGAATAGGACCCGATTGACAATGCTTAAAAGAAGTCTCATTTCTGCATTTAGGTCCTGGGAGTAGACAACATCAAGAGGGCCGCAGTCCTCTCTTCCTAGAATCAAGTTTAGGGCTATTTCCCTTTGGGGATGTGAGGTCGGTGCCTCACCGTCCTTAGGAATTTGTAGGACAGTGGATAGGACATCCTCATTAATTTCTACCAATGTCCCTCGGACATATGCAGTGTACCCTAAGTCCCCTAAGGCCATATCACTAAACATTTCTCTAACAAGGCCGGGGTAGGTCGAGGTTTTGAGGGTGCAAAGGTGCTCCCACCCTTGGGCTCGGAGTCTCTCTCCAATAGAGAACCCCTCATAATCTAGAAAGGAAAAATCGATGTACCTACCAGTCGTGACTGTGCGATTTGCACAGGAAATCGTCGTGGTTGGCGGAGCAACCGGAGGAGAAGGCGCGGAGGGTTCTTCCCGCCGTTCCTCACCGTCGCCCGCTACTCTAGGTCGCCTCCCACGGGTTGTCCTAGCTTTCTTTGGTGCCATGGATGCTAGGATTTGCGATTTAGGGCAAATGGAAGCTAGGTTTTGAGGTTGAGAGCAAATGGAGGCTAGGGCTTTCCGTTTTGGTCGGGAATGAGGGAGAAAGCTCGAGTCGGCTCGAGCGATTTCGACCTATTTAAAAAGTCCTCATTCGGTCCCCGAGACGTCTCGGCGACTAAGGCGAGACGTCTCCCCCTGGGGGGACGTCTCGGCGACTTGCCAGAGACGTCTCCGGCACACAAAAAAAAAAAAAATTCAGACTGCATTTCCAAAATTTTTGTTTAATCACCCTAATCAATCATGATTTCTTTTGATAAACACAGAGTGAATTTGTTTGTGATCCTCCCCCTTAATATTACATCTTATAATGATTTGATAATGATTTTTAACTTATTAATGTTGAAATGAGGAATGTTTGACCAAATTTCGAATACCCATGATATAGGCTCTGAAAATATCTCTATGAAGAGTCCAAGGGAGGGTAACCATCCTCCGGAAAGTCAAACAGTTCGTCATTTAGCTTAGATGAATTTATGTTTTCACTTATGTTTGCCTTGAGGTGGATTACTAGTTCGAGTAGCAAAGCAATGCAATACAAGTTCAATTCATTTGCTAGGATCATACAAGCTCAAAGCATTCCTTAAGAAATTGAATCTATCTTTACAAAGGGGCTTTGTAAAGATATCAGCTAATTGATTTTCAGTACATACATATTCAATCACCACATCATTTTTCAGCACATGATCCCTAATAAAATGATGCCTAATCTCTATATGCTTTGACTTAGAGTGTTGGACAGGATTTTTTGTTAAGTTGATTGCACTTGTATTATCACACTTAATTGGTATATTGTCCATTTTAATACCGAAGTCTTCAAGTTGTTGCTTAATCCAAAGAACTTGGGCACAACAGCTTCCGGCTGCAATGTACTCAGCTTCAGCTGTGGACAAGGCAACTGAATTTTGTTTCTTGCTAAACCAAGAAACCAAGTTGGCACCCAAGAATTGACATGTGCCACTTGTGCTTTTTCTGTCGAGTTTGCACCCGGCAAAATCAGCATCGGAATATGCAATTAAGTTTATATCAGATTGTTTAGAGTACCATAAGCCTACATTAGATGTCCCTACTAGATATCTAAAAATTCTTTTAACAGCTTGCAAGTGTGATTCCTTAGGACATGCTTGGTATCTAGCACACATACAAACACTGAATAATATATCTGGTCTACTAGCAGTAAGGTAAAGTAAAGAGCCTATCATACCTCTGTACAATTTGCAGTCTATACTTTTACCTTTTTCATCTTTGTCAAGCTTGCAACTTGAGCCCATGGGTGTGCTGATTTCTTTTGCATCCTTCATCTTGAATTTCTCCAACATTTCTTTGATATACTTGGACTGACTGATGAAGATGCCTTCCTCTGATTGTTTTATTTGCAGCCCAAGGAAGAAGTTGAGCTCACCCATCATGCTCATTTCAAATTCTCCCTGCATAAGCTTGGCAAATTCTTGACAAAGACTATCATTAGTAGCACCAAAAATTATATCATCCACATAAATTTGTACAAGCAATAAGTCATTTTCTTTTCTTTTAATAAAGAGGGTTTTGTCCACATTTCCTCTCTTAAATTTGTTCTCAATTAGAAAATTACTTAATCTTTCATACCATGCCCTAGGAGCTTGCTTAAGTCCATACAATGCTTTATGCAATTTATACACATAATCTGGATGTAAGTGATTTTCAAAACCTGGAGGTTGTCCTACATAAACTTCCTCCATTATATAGCCATTTAAGAATGCACTTTTTACATCCATTTGATAGAGTTTAAAATCCATGAAGCATGCATATGCTAAAAGCAGTCTAATAGCCTCTAATCTAGCAACAGGAGCAAAAGTTTCATCAAAATCTATTCCTTCCTCCTGATTATATCCTTTGGCCACTAGCCTAGCTTTGTTTCTTAATACTATTCCATCTTCATCTAGTTTATTTCTATACACCCACTTGGTGCCTATAATTGAAACATTAGGGGGTCTTTTTATTAGAGTCCAAACTTCATTTCTTTCAAATTGGTTTAATTCCTCTTGCATAGCATTCATCCAATTATCATCTTTTTCAGCTTCTTCTAGTGATTTAGGCTCTATTTGTGAAACGAAAGCAAGATAATTACTAGTGTTTCTTAAAGAGGATCTAGTTCTTATACCTTATGAAGGATCACCAAGGATTAGATCCTTTGGATGACCATGTGCATACCTCCATTCTTTAGGAAGATCTTGATTTTTTGATGGAGGTTGACCTTCTTCATCTTGCTGATTTGTATCTTCCTTGACCTCATCCTCATGTTGTTTGTCTTGTATGGAGAATTCCTTCATTCGGTCTTCAAGTATACCTGCATCACCATCTTCTTCTTTTCTAGAAGAATCTCCATTAGTTTCATCAAAAACAACGTGAATAGATTCTTCAACAACGAGAGTTCTCTTGTTGAAGACCCTGTATGCTCTACTAGATGAGGAATAACCTAAGAAGATCCCCTCATCTGATTTAGCACTAAATTTACTGAGATTGTCCTTTCCATTGTTTAAAATAAAGCATCGACAACCGAAAACATGAAAATAACTTATATTTGGTTTCTTACTTTTTATCAACTCATAAGGTGTTTTCTTTAAGATGGATCTAACTAAAGCACGATTTAAAATATAACATGAGGTATTTATTGCTTCAGCCCAAAAATACTTTGGTAGATCCGATTCGCACAACATGGTACGAGCCATATCTGCTAGTGTGCGATTCTTCCTCTCTACCACCCCGTTTTGTTGAGGTGTCCTAGGTGCCGAGAAGTTGTGATTGATACCATTTTCTTCACAAAATTTTTCAAAATACTGATTTTCAAACTCGGTACCATGATCACTCCTAATTGCTTTTAGTTTAAGATTGAGTTCATTCGAAACTCTATTATGAAACTTAATAAAAGCGGGAAAGGACTCATCTTTATGTGCAAGAAATGAAACCCATGTAAAACGTGAAAAATCATCAACAATTACAAGACCAAATTTCTTACCCCCTAGACTAGCAGTTCTAGTGGGTCCAAACAAATCCATGTGAATTAGTTCTAAGGGTTTTGATGTTGAAACTATGTTCTTAGACTTAAAGGAACTTCTTGTTTGTTTCCCTAATTGACATGCAGCACAAATTTTATTCTTTTCAAAGTCTATTTTTGGTAGCCCTTTGACTAGATCCTTTGTAATTAATTTAGAGATTAAATCCATGCTAGCATGCCCTAACCTACGATGCCATAACCAACTAGTCTCATTGACTTTGGGATTCATGGCTACAAGACATTGGCCATCCTTCATGGTGAGATCATCAAGATCTACCATGTAAATATTTCCATGCCTATGTCCTGTGAGTATGATCTCATTATCAATTGGACTACTAATTATGCATAGTGACGATTCAAATGACACTTTAAAGCCCTTGTCACAAAATTGACTTATACTTAATAAATTATGTTTTAGTCCATTAACTAACAATACATTATCAATAAATGAGGAGGGTGATATGGAGATTTTACCAACACCAATAATTCGTCCTTTAGCATTGTCTCCAAAAGTGACTAATCCTCCTTCTTTTGATTCCAAGGTGACGAGGAGACTCTTGTCACCGGTCATATGCCTTGAGCAACCGCTATCAAGATACCACATTCTCTTTTTATTTCCGGCTGCAAGGCATACCTGCAAAATGATCATGTGAAGCTCTTAGGTACCCAAGTTTTCTTGGGTCCTTCGTGGTTAGTGTGGTTGGTTCCCTTAGGCACCCATACTTTAGTTATGTTTTTGGCTTTCACAAATGTACTCTTGTTAGTTTGGATTTTTCTTTGAATACAAGAGTAGGCTTTATGTCCATTCTTTCCACAATGAAAACATGTAGGTTTTTCAGTTTTTACATCTTTTGCTTTTACAAAGAAATTCTTTAGATACTTTTGTTGTTTATTAGTTTTATATCCTAATCCGGCTTTATTGAAAACAGCTCTTTGATTTGAAAGAATGAGATTTAATTTTTCAGAGCTTTGTGTGAATTTTTCAACAATTGGTTTGTACTTATGTACCTCATTCTTGAGATTCAAATTTTCTTTAACTAGTTCTTCCTTATCTTTTTTAAGAGATTCAACATTTTGTGCAAGTGAGGTATTATTATCGAATAGGGATTTTACTTGTAGATTTAATTCCTTAATTAGTGTATTTGCCTTTTCATTTTCAATGTTAAGTTTTGAGTTTTTGATTTCTAGGTCAATAGTGTCAATATTTTTAATGCTCTCCTTTTTATTTAATAGATTTTCAATATCTTCCTTTAGTTTTTGATTAGAGGCTTTTAATTCTTTATTCTTTGCTCCTAACATACCACAATCACCCATAAGTTCTTGAAAAGCCTCATATAATTCTTCTAAAGTAAAATTTATAGTTGGGTTTTGACATACCTCATCGTCTTCAAACGCCATGAAGCACAAATTGGCGGTCTCTTCCTTTTCTTCCTCGGAGGATGATGTGTCACTATCATCCCATGTTGCCTTTAATGCCTTCTTCTTCTCCTTTCCAAAATACTTCTTTTGTTGAGGGCATTTGGAACGAACGTGTCCCGGTCTCTTGCAATCATAGCATATGATTGGGTCTCTTTCTTTTTCCTTTTCTTTTTCCCAATCATTTCTCCCTCCAAATTTCTTTCTTGGAAAAGGTTTCTTTCTTCTCATGAATTTCTTAAATTTTCTTACTATCAAGCCCAAGTCCTCATCTTGGCTTTCTTCTTCACTCTCACTACTCTCTTCTTCACACACACTTGAAGTAGCTTTGAGTGCGATTGTCCTTTTCTTCGGCAACTCTTCTTCATGTTGCTTCATTGTGAGCTCATGCGTCATCAATGAGCCCAGTAGTTGTTCTAATCCCAAAGTGTTGAGGTCTTTGGCTTCTACGATTGCCGTGACCTTTGCTTCCCATGCTTTCGGCAAAGACCTGAGAATTTTACTCACAAGTTCCGGGTTAGTATAAGATTTACCCAAACTCTTTAGACCATTAATTATATCGGTAAAGCGAGTAAACATGCATGTGATGGTTTCATTAGGTTCCATCTTAAACAATTCATATTTGTGAACTAGAATGTTCACTTTGGACTCTTTGACTTGATTTGTACCCTCATGGGTAACTTTAAGCCTATCCCATATTTTCTTGGCGGAACTACATGTAGAGACTCTATTGAACTCATTTACATCTAAAGAACAAAATAGTGAGTTCATGGCTCTAGAATTGAGTTGAGCCATCCTATCATCATTCTCATCCCAATCCTCCTCAGGTTTGGGAACTCGAATGCCATTAACCACATGTGATGGTTCTTGTGGTCCCTTGACTATAACCCTCCACAAGGCATAGTCTTGTGCTTGAATGAAGATTTTCATTCTAGTCTTCCAATAGGTATAATTTGTCCCATTGAAGAGTGGAGGTCTATTGGTTGCTTGCCCCTCGGCAGGAACATTGTTAAAGGGTGTTCCCATCTAGATCTTTGGCTAAGACGGTTAGGTCTTTCAAGAAATACACAGAGCACCTGCTCTGATACCACTTGTTGCCCAGAGATGGTCACCCAAGAGGGGGGTGAATTGGGTGTTTTAAAACTCTTCGGCTAATTAAAATTAAAATACACAAATATATGAAATAAGGTAATGATAGTGGGATGAGAAGACACAATCACAAACACACGGTTTTATAGTGGTTCGGAGCTTCCACCGCTCCTACATCCACTCCCCAAAGCGCCTTTGGGTATTTCCACTATAATCCAAGATTACAGTACGGTAGTTTTGCGAGTTTACTACCCAACTCGTTGTTTTACACCGGGCTCACAACAAACCCTAAACCTCCAATTTCTTTTAGGCTTGGGACGCCTTTCCCTTGTTCCAAGTCCCTTGACTTGAACAAGCACTACAATCAAAGAGTTTACAAAAGAGAATAAAAGCTCTAAAAAGCAAATATATCAATTATGAACAATTTAACCCGGAAGAATCTTTTTGCCGTTGGAAGCGTGGGAGATGTTGATTCTTCCGATGTGGAGTGCGTAGGATCAAGTGTGAGCTTTGAATCCCGAGCGCACGAGAGCGGTTGAGCTTGAAATCACAAGAGAACCTTGAATGCACTTGATTTCTACACTTTAATGCTCTCACTCTCTTGAACTTTTCTCTCTTGAATAATTTTGCTTTTGGGTTGGTGAAGAGTTGTTGAGAACCACTTAAGAGGTCCCTTTTATAGCCCAAAAAGCAAATATAGCCGTTAGAAACAAAAAGAGAAGGATTTGAAATTCAAACCGAACCTGAAAAGCTGTCAGTCGCGTCCCAGGCGCTCCGGGGACGTCTCTGCTACAGCGAGAGACGTCTCGCCTACAGGATTTTTACTTTTTACTTTATCTGGGGTCGACTCGGCACTTTACGGGGACGTCTCGGCTTGTCTGCACTTTTTGAGTGGGGACGACTCCGCTTGTTTGGGGACGACTCCGCTTCTTTATCTTTGAAAAATATGTCCTCTGGAATTCCCTGAGAGAGTCGACTCCGCTCTTTCAGGGGACGTCTCGGCTTGTCTGCACTTTTATGCATGGGGACGTCTCCGCTATCTCAGGGTCGACTCCGCTTCCTTATCACCGCAGAAACCATTCTCTGGAAAACCCTGAGAGAGCCGTCTCCGCCATCTTGGGGACGACTCGGGAAGTCTCCTTTTTGCTTGCGGGGACGACTCCGCGTACAGCGGGGACGTCTCGCGCATATCCCTTGAAAAACGTCTTTCTGCCGCCACTGAGAGAGTCGACTCCGCTACTGAGAGAGTCGACTCCGCTAACGCGGGGACGACTCGGCAGGTGTCGGGGACGTCTCCAAGTGTGCCAGTTCTTCCTGTTTGTGCCAGAGACGTCTCTGAAACTATCAGGAGACGTCTCGGCTGTCCCTGAACTTTTTCTTTAGCTCAAAATATTCTTCAATAAATTCATAAAAATTATGGGAACTTGCCTAGACATTTTTTAACAATGTTCTAAGTAAAACACATGAATTTCTCAATTGAATTGTTAAGATATAATGGAATTTTACTCTAGTGTTTTGTATTCATCAAAATCCATTAGGGGGTCAACAGTGCTCGAGTCGACTCTCAGCTACAGTGTCGGCAGACTCTTATTCACGCGTCGACTCCTACTTCAGCCGAGTCGACTCGAGCATGCTGGAAGGCATAACGGCTAGTTTTTTCTCAACTCCAACGACTCTATTTTTGTCTCTAACGGCTAGATCATTGTTCCCACGCCATCCAAAGCTATAAAATCAAGGAGAGAGCTAGGGAAGAAGTTAAGGAAGTGGGAGAGAACACATAGGGAAGAGATTTCAAAGAGATTTCAAGAGAAACCTTCCAAAAGCACAGAAGGACCATTCAAAGCAAAAGAGAGAGAATAAGAGCATCCGAGTGAATTCCAAAGCTTCCTCTCCAACTGTGTGCTGCCTCAGTGATCCTCTACCTCGTGCGAAATCAGAAGAGGGTCAAGTAAAGAAGAAGCCGAGTTCCTTCATCTACAAAACTTGTTTGAGGGCTTCTTCTCTTTACTCTATTTGTTTATATTGTTATATCTGCTTGTTTAAGAAGCTTGTATTTGTTTTAAACTCTTGTTCTAATATCTTGTAACTTGATTCAATCAAGGGATTGAATCAAGGGGTTAAGGTTTGTTGGTGAGCCAAAGGAAAAACCAATGGTGTAAGGTTGTGGTTGGTGAACCGGAAAAAACCAACTGGATTTGATTGTGAACCCGGAAAAACAATCGGTTGGTTCTAGTCGGTGAGCCTGTGAAAACCGACCGAGTTCGTTGTGATCTCGTGAAAATAATAAGTTAGGTTGTGAGCTTGTAAAACAACCGGCTGTAATCTGAGGGATTATAGTGAAATTCCCAAGAGGTCTTGGGGAGTGGATGTAGGTGCTGGGGTGCACCGAACCACTATACATCTTTATGTTTGTGATGCCTTATCTCTTGTATTTCATGCCTTAAATTCATACTTGATTGTGTAATATCTCTAGCTTTGTTTTCTATAGATTTATAAGTGATTGTTTAGAACTTGCTTAGCTTCCACTCCATTCTTACCATTCACATAGATTAAAATTGATCATACAACTATAAGTTAATTTTAGATCAATTGCACCCTAAAATCATAGTATAATTGCTCTAGCTTAATTTTCTACTGCTTTACTTGTAATTGCCTAGAGCTTAAGTAAATAACATCTTATCATTCCGCTGCATTCAATTCAAAGTTAATTAGGAAACATAATTTTTAGAAAATCCAATTCACCTCCCCTCTTGGGTTGTCACCTTGGGCAACACCTATGCCAACAACGGAGGGCATTGTGACCTCGTTTGTCATAGATATGACAAACAAGATCACGATTGTTCTCTCAGAAATTGTTAGGTGCAGCAGGGCAGAGCTTCGAATATTTGGTTTGGTCGAAGATTGGTTAGCAGGAGAAAACCCCTTACCCTTAGAGGAGAAATTACCTGAGTTTCTTATCCCTTTGTTGCGTGACTTGGAGTTGTTTTTCTACCTAAAGAAGGCAGTGTAGGCAGCCTGGTCTGGAGAATGAAGGCTCACACATGTTTCGTAACTCTACAACAAAGGAACTACTTCACCATAGGAGGGAATAGGAGGTTTGAGCATTGAAGTAGTAAATGGTTCAGAGCGAGCACCAAGACCATTAAGCAAGGAAAAAACCTTTGTTTTGTCACATGTCCAATAGTAGCTAGGCTATCACAAATGCCTTTAAACTTGTGAAGATAGTCGTTGAGAGACATTTTTGGATCTTTCTTCATATAGATAAGTTGTTGAGTAAGTTAAAACTGGAGCTCTTAAGAGGCTTGAGCATAGGCATCTTTAAGAGCAGACCAGACTTGTGCAGAAGTATCAAGGCCAATGACAATGCCAAGGGCTTTCTTAGATAGAGTTCCAATGATCCACGCTCTAAGAAGACGATCAGCAGTTTTTCATTTCTAGTACTTAGGGTTTGGAGCAGGGATAGTATTCGATCCATCTGCTACTGGAAGTATAGCAGCTGGAGTTGACATGTCACCAATGAGATAGCCTACCAACTTTTGGCTTTCTGCAAGAGCAAGAACCTGCTTACGCCAAAGAGGATAGTTTTCTGGTTTCAATCTAAGTGTGACAAAATTGCCAACATTAAGAGATGCGGAAGACATATTTTTTTTTTTGAAAGAAAGAAGGGCACTCCTCACAATTTGAGCGCTCTGATACCAAGTAGAAAAAGAGAGTTCGATGGATGTTGAAATCTCACCACACATGTAATCGTGGGTGTAAGATTGTATTTATAATCATTGAGATATACAAGAAAGAGTATTATAAGGCAACAAATAAAACAGTTTACAAAAAATTAGTAGAACAATTAGCACTGTTTTACAAGGCAACAAATAAAATAGATTGCCAAAAATTAGGAGAACAAGCAGCACTATTTTACAAGGCAACAAATAAAGACTTTGATCCAGATGATTTGAATTTTGAACACGGCTCCAAATGATTTGAATTTTGAACTGATTTTGAATTGATATAGCTAATAATTATGGTAAATTTATTCTATTTTACTTCCTTGTACTCTAAAATGTTACACTTTTCTAGGGTATTAAGCATCAAAAGAGACTATAGTGCTGAGAAAACATTAGTATTTGGGATAATTGGATTCAACTAATTGGATCAATCCTTCATCACCTATGTACACTTCTTTCTATACTCCACAACGTCAGATATTATTCAATGAGATTGATATAGGGGTTCTCAGAAAGTGTTCTTCCCAAGCCGAAACCCCGATGTTCTCTGCTATCCGGCGGCTCCCAAGGCAAGGCGGAGAAGGATCTCTGCCGCGCACCGCTGTCGCCGCCTCAGAACTCTTTTTCTTCCCGCTGTCCTCGCGTCCGCCGTCCGCGGCCTTGATCACACGTCGCGCCGCCGTTCGTGGTCGCCTCCGCCGCCGCTGTCCTCTGCCATCGTCATCGAATCCGATTAGACACCAACTGCTCTTTGGTGTCTTCGTCCTCCTCCACTTCGTCTATGTCGTCACCTTCTACGGTGGGCCCTGCACATCCGGCGACTTTTGCACCCTCTCCTCCCCCGACGACGGCCTCGGCATCGCCGGCGCCGGCGCTGCCATCTCCGCTGGCACCGCTGCCTTCGTCTGCGTCGCCGACGGCTCCACCGCCACCACCCCCGCCTCTGGACCACTCGGGAGTGGCGCAGGTCCACGTGCCCGGAACCATAGGCCCATTCCGTGGACCTGTTTCCGTGGGCATGGCTTTCTTCACTTCTACCGTTCTCCCAAGAATGGCATGCTTCTCCTTTTCCTGAAGAACCCTCTCCGCCGCCTCTGTATCCAAGACAAATTGGACGAACCCGAAACCCCGACAGTTACCCGTGGTCCTGTCCCTCATGACCACCACCTCCTTTACCTCCCTCATGACCACCCACAAATCTTCACCCTTTTCGGTGGTGGAAGGCCCCCGAGTTTATGGGTCTTTTCTCTTTTTGGGACCGATTGTAATTTCTTGACCTTGTTTTACATAGTATTTGTTACGCTGCACTCGGTGCTTCTATTCCTCCGGATTTAAGGGAGTTAAGCTCCCTAAGCACCCATTTTTGGTGCTTCTATTTCTCAAAAAAAGATGAAGTTAAGCTTCCTGAGCACCCGCTCCATCACGTGGGGGTTCTCAGAAAGTGCTCTTCCCAAGCCGAAACCAGAGAAGAAAGAAAAAGAGAAACCCTCTTCTTCCCGTGGTTTCCTTTGTTCGTCCCGATGTTCTCTGGTACCCGGCGGCTCCCGAGGAAAGAGGGAGAAGGATCTCTGCCGCGCACCGCTGTCGCCGCCTCAGAACTCTTTTTCTTCCCGCTGTCCTCGTGTCCGCCGTCCGCGGCTTTGATCCCACGTCGCGCCGCCGTCCTCCGCCATCGTCATCGAATCCGATTAGACACCAACTGCTCTTTGGTGTCTTCGTCCTCCTCCGCTTCGTCTCCGTCATCACCGTCTACGGTGGGCCCTACACATCCGACGACTTTTGCACCCTCTCCTTCCCCGACGACGGCCTCGGCATCGCCGGCGCCGGCGCTGTCATCTCCGCTGGCACCGCTGCCTTCGTCCGGGTCGCCGACGGCTCCACCGCCACCACCCCTGCCCTCTGGACCACTCGGGAGTGGCGCAGGTCCACATGCCCGGAACCATAGGCCCATTCCATATGGACCTGTTTCCGTGGGCATGGCTTTCTTCACTTCTACCGTTCTCCCAAGAATGGCATGCTTCTCCTTTTTCCTGAAGAACCCTCTCCGCCGCCTCTGGATCCAAAACAAATTGGACGAACCCGAAACCCCGACAGTTACCCGTGGTCCTGTCCCTCATGACCACCACCTCCTTTACCTCCCTCATGACCACCAACAAATCTTCACCCTTTTCGGTGGGAGAAGGCCCCCGAGTTTATGGGTCTTTTCTATCATTGGGACCAATAGTAATTTCTTGGCCTTCTTTTACATAGTATTTGTTACGCTACTCCGTGCTTCTATTCCTCCCGATATAAAAGAGTTAAAGCTCCCTAAGCTCCCGCTTTTGGTGCTCCTGTTTCTTCAAAGATGAGGGAGTTAAGCTTTTTGAGTACTTGCCAGGGGCGGCCCGATACATTTGGGGGCCTAAGGCGAATCCAATGAATGAGGCCTTTTTTTTAATAATAAATTTTTTTAATAAATATAAAATATTTAAAAAAATAATATGAAAATAGATAGCTATCAAGTATACTATTTCAACAAAGATACATGAATCTAACAAAAGTAGACAAAAAGTTTTTTCAGTTTAATATAATTTTTGAATGGAAACACAGAAATGTAATTGCCGGGCCATAAAACTGATTAAATAATTGAGATAATGCTGGGCAATACTGTTTACCATGTCAAGCAAGAGCAGGATAAGAAAAGGTCATCCCGTGGCACTTCATGGTAGGTAAAGAAAAGAATTTGTCCAGAAAGAAGCCTCTCTATAAGAGAAAGTAGGGGCATTATGGGAAATTCACTCCATCTAATTAATAAAAGTCCCGTCCCACCATCTCCCCTTCAAGTGAGTACCCAAGCAGCAACTGCAACATCACAGCACAGCAGCCATTCAACCCCCTCCCTCCTTTTCTCTCTCTACCACCCAAGAGGGGAGAAGAAACCCAGAGGAGAAAATTAAAAGAATCTCCACCCTCCAAGAACTCAAGAAGTCCATCTCCAATCTCTCTATCTTTCTTCCCGATGGCCCAGCTGGATCAGGAGTAATGTGAGGGAAGGAAAACCAAGACTAAAACCAAAAAAGAGAAGGGATGAAAGATAAGAGTGGCTTCAGGCGTGTATCAAGCCAACCAAATCCCTCCTCCTCCTCTCTCTCTCTCCACCCAAAACAAAACTACTGTCCCCAACTTCCCAAATTGCCTCTCTGCAGGCCAGGAAACTCTCCACCTCCCTTCCATCAAGGGGGAAGACTCGTAGCCTTCCATCAAGGGGGAAGCTCCTGTTCCTGTTTTCACATGGGGCCTTTGCTTCCTTTTGGTCACGCCTCCCGGAGGCCCTCCATTGGCCTGAGGCCTTAGGCGACCGCCTCGGTCGCCTAACGCTCGGGCCGGCACTGGTACTTGCTTCCGATGCTCCTGTTCTTCTTGAGATGAGGGAGTTAAGCTTCCTGACCATCCGCTTTTGGTGCTCCTATTTCTCCGAAGATGAAGTAATTAAGCTCCCTGAGCACCCGCTTTCGGTGCTCCTATTCCTCTTGAGATGAAGGAGTTAAGCTCCTGAGCACCCGCTTCCAGTGCTCCTGTTCCTCCGTCGTCGCTGACCTCCTCCTCCACAACATCATTGAGTATGGAGCAGCACACCACATCATACCGTCAGAAGCTTAGCGAAGGTAAACTTGGCAGGCGCGGTTCTGCTCCAAACCTTAGAGGATCAGGTGAGCATGCAGCAGCGCCCCACATTATACTGTCAGAAGTTTGGTGAAAGTAAACTTGGCAGGCGTGGTCCCACTTCAAACTCCAGCAGCAGCACGCCACACCGTACCGTCTGAAGCTTGGCAGGTGCGGTTCCGCTTCAAACTCCAGCAACAGCACGTCATACTATTCCGTCAGAAGCTTGGCGAAGGTAAATTCGACAGGCATGAAGCATGGAGCAACGTGCCACACCGTACCGTTAGAAGCTTGGCGAAGATAAACTCGGCAGCTGCGGTCTCGCTTTCGATCATGGAGGCATACATCTGCATGGCACTGCCCCAGTCCTCAATCTCCAGTTTTATTTGCTGCCCCCGACTCCTTCATTATCCAGTTCAAGATCTTTTGCTATTCTTCTATGGTGCTTTCGTCTACGAGCATCGTTGAGTTTCAGTTGCTTTTTTTCTGAGATCTGTCCTTGCTGTGGACATCTTTACCAAAGCTTATCCTTCTGGCATCTTTCGATCTCTTGTTTCCAAACTCAAGTTGGTGTCACTTTACCACCTTGAGTTTGAGGGGGGATATTAGAATCATTATAGGACTACTGATTGTGCCAAACATAGTCGGCCTCCATATAGGCTGATTATGCCAAACTTAATTAGCATTACCAAACTTCACCTTGATTGATTTGTGATTGATTGTGCCAAACTTAGTCAGCCTTACCAAACTTCGTCGGCCTTACCAAACGTCGTCAGCCTCCAAGTACTATATAAAGGCTGCTTCTGTACATTATAATTGTTGGAGCAAAATAGATGCCAATAATATGCAAATGGCATCAAATAACAATGAAAAATAAAGCTGAACAATGGGGCACAAGATAGGCTCAAAACCATTTCATAAAACCCTTCATTTCAACCATGAAAAACTGAAAATAGAACTTATAAATATGCAGAAAATCAGTAACTAGGAAAATACCTTTTTTTCTTGTAGTCTTCTTCCTTTTGACACAAAAAATCTGCTCAAGGGGTTTCTCCTACCAAGCTCTCACCACCCTCTTTTTCTCTTTTAAAGAGGAATTCAAAAAGACACACCTTTATGCCATACAACCCATGGGATGGTTTTTCTTTTTTTAATATAAAGTGGGACCTAAACAAAGAGACTATTAAGTGCATTAAGAAATCAGAAAATTATATAGAATCCATCAAGCAGAAAATCAAAAATAACCCATGAAATTGGGTTTATATTTCCAACATCCCTCCTTAAACCCAATTTCCAAAAGTCTTCACATGTTCTTCAATCTTCAAAACACATCATGCTTCAATGGCTTGGTGAAGATATCCGCCACTCAGTCTTGAGACTTGCAATGCACCAATTGCACTATTTTTTCTTTCACATGCTTCCGGATGAAATGATAGCGAGTGTCAATATGTTTGCTTCTCTCATGAAATATCGGGTTCTTGGCCAAAGCAATTGCCGATTGATTATCTGTTGGGAATTGTATCCTAAATGACAATCGTCAGCATGTTGATGATTGAATTTTGTAAATGAATTGACAAATTAATGAAGTGTTATTTGGCATTATTCATCATTTCATTGTACATCTTCAAATAAACTTTTATATGATGAAGTCCTTAGGACTTGTTTTATGATAAAGGAGGATTTATCTTCAAGTCCTTAAAACTGTTCGCGATCAAATGATATGCTGTTGCTAGGACGACAACATTATCGAGATTAGGTCGTTGTGTGACATATACGTTGGTTGTCCTCTTAACCAAGGAGTGTGGAGACACTGATATGTCACACAGGTGAAGTGTAGGAGTATATTTCACGGAACGTGACCAATTTCGGAATGCTCTACTGTCAAGAGATGTTCCGAATGGATATGGGTATAAGTTTGGCCCTCTTACCTAAGACCGCAACCTGTGACTAGCAAGCAACTCACTGTACTTTGGTACCGGACTACTTGAATTTCTAATTCAGTGACGGAAAGTCACTGGGTACAGTCAAGTACTTACATAGTCAGTTGTGAGTCAAGATGGAATTGACTCCTTCTGAAAATAGGAGATAATGCCTTCTGTTCAATTTAGCAAAACCTTGGCCAGGGTAATCCTTGTGAGGAGTCACAGAATTTCTAAAGTTGAATCACATCATGGATGCACTTATTACAGAGTTGACAGAACTCTGAAGTCATCCTGGCATTTAGGAGTCATAGGGATAAATTATATGGTAACCATAGTCCAAGGATTCTTGAATGTTGCTTTGCAATCATTCGGCCTATCCGGACGTTGGGTACCATTGCTAGATGGTCATTTCGATTATTACAAGAAGTTATTCTTGTGCTACCGGCTTAGGTTCGAACCTATGGGGTCACACGCATAGAAGTTTCTAGGTTGATCAAATGGCTGATTGATGATTAAGAATCATTCAAGGGTAATTTGGTCAATTCGATTGACAAATTATCCTAAGCAAAAGTTACATTAAAATAATTATTGAATTATTGGAGGATTAATTAGTAATTGGATTACTAATAAATTAAATTTGATTGAATTACTGGACTTTAATTAATCCAAATTGAATTAGATTCAATTTGGGCTAAATTAGGGTTTGACCTAATTCGATCGGGTTCGACCCGAGTCGATTGGGCATAACCTAATTGATCGGACTTGACCCAATTGGATTGGAATTGACTCAAGTCAATTAAGAATCCTTATTTGATGAGGATTAAGAGTCCAAATAATCAGAATTTATTATGGAGAAGAATTTCTAAAATTTAGGACCCTAGCTTTCTTTCTAGGAGAAGAAAGATATCTCATCCTTATCCCTAAAAGCAGTGGTGCCTATCCTCTTTATTTTTGACCAATTTTTGGCGTGAGGAAAGAGGAGGCGTGGGGCAATTTTTCAGAAAAATATGGCGCATCAAATCTTCCTAAAAAGATAGAAATCAAATCCCTAATTTGTAGGGATTGCATGACGCATCAAGCAGGGTGGCGTGTAGCTGAAGTTTGGGGTGCAATAACCCTCTGATTTTTAGGGATTCTTGGCACAAGATTGAAAGATAATTTGTTCATCTCTTAGCTGCCGATTCACCAGAATTTTTTAGGAATTTTATCAGCCAAATTCATTGGCCAAAAGAGGTGTGAGGCGTGGGGGGTCTTTTGGCTATAAAAGGACCCCCACACTTAGGGTTTGTAAAGATGGTCTTTAGAAAGGGTTTTAAATTCTGAAAAAATTCTGAGAGCCAGCCACCTTCTCTCCTCCTTCTTCTCCTTCATCCTCTTGAAGAAGAATCAAAAGTTGAGTGCTTCGAGGGAGAAAAATTCAGCCATTGCAGCATCTCTGCACGAGCTAGCACTCCTGCAGTTGTGGATCTTCCTAGAGCTTCGTGTGGACTATCCGTAGAGGCCGGACACGCATGCGGCTATACAAGGTGATCAAGGCATCATCAAAGTTCTCAAAGCAAAAAGGTATGAGATCTGATCTCATTAAAAATTAAAATTAGAAATCAACTAGGTTGCTGAAATTCTGCATGACTACATGTTAGACATAGAATCATGCCTACTTGTTTAGGATAAATGTTTAAAGTTCTGGATCTATTTTTATTGTAGAGATATAATCTCTAGCATGCATAGGAATTAAATAGTTTAATTCATGCTTCCGCTGTAAAATTTTTAAAATTATATGCATGCGACCACCAGGGTTTCCAACACTGGTATCAGAGCGAGGTTCAAAGTAGTTTAAACATTTATGCCTAAAACAAGTTTTCTAATCCTAGTAGTCAAGTAATCTGATTGGAATGATCACCAGGCCGTCCGGTCGTAGGAGAGAGAAGGGTTCATAACCCTCTTTTACCATTCAATGGGATCTCTTATAGCGTGTAGGGGTGCCACTGTGATTCAATTCTTGAAGATGAACTACAAAAAGAATATTAAAAGTAGTTTTAATCTTTATAATTAAATCTAAAATCATGAATTTGTTTAGATCAGATTTAAAAGAGATTTATGATTGATTTAGTTGTTGTTTTTACATGATTAATTAGATCTGAAAAATAGAATGCATGTGATGCATGAGATCTAGGTAAATTCATGTTGATGTATATGTGATATAAAGAACATGAATAAATCTGAAATCATAAACTTGTTTAGATTAGATCTAAATAAAATTTATAATTTATTTATTTTCTGATTTTGTATGACAAATCAAATCTGAAAACAAATGCATATGATGTATGTTGTTTAAGTTAATTCATATGAGTTTGTATATGTGATATATGGACATAAATCATCTACGATTTAAACATGAATTAAATCTGAATTTTAACATGATTAATTACAAATCTCAGATCTGAAAAATAAGTTTTAAGAACTGAAACTTTGTAGTTAGTATGTAATTAAGAATAATGCAATGATCTGAATTTTCATAAACTTACACTTAATTAAGAATTAAGTGATGATGAAAACCTAGATCTAGAATTGTGAACTCAATTCAATGACATTGCATAATTCATGGGGCATTTGGGTTAGCTCAAATCAAGTTCTTAAGATTGGGTTAGACCTAGGGTTAGAATCAAGCATGGTCCAATTAGAGTTAATTGATCCAATCTAATTAAGTAGTAACTAGATTAGGTCAAAGAAACTCTAGGTCAAATACAATAGTTATAGATTGATCAATTCCATGTCTTTGATCAGACCAAGATGGAACTTGATTTAGGCTCCGTGGTGAGCCTGAGTCATTAGTGAAAGGATCTATCACATGCCGCTGAAAATTCAAAAATTTTCAGATATGCAGCGGAAAGATATGTGCATATCCCGTTAATCGCATGAACGTATTTTAAAACCATTTATAGATAGATTAGGATTAAATTCTTATTAAATCATTTTAAAATCATGATTAAGAAGATCAGATCTTCACCTTGTGAGGGTAGATGATCTCCTCAATTCTGATTCACGTGGTATTTGATGAGGGTTCAGTGGAAGCCGCACACGCGTCCGGCCTCTACGGGTATCCATACGAAGTAGTGAGTCGATCGAAGCCTTTGGATCTTTCCGGGGTGCTAGCTCCCTTGCAGAGAAGGCTATTGATGGCTGATATCCTCCCTATCAATCAACTCTTAAATACCTAAGGGAGGAGGAAGAAGAAGGATGGTTCAATGGAAGAAGAACAAAAATCCGCAGCCTTTTCTTTTTTTTTTCACGTTGGAACCAAGGAAGGGGATGAAGTAGACCACGCCAAGAGCTTCTTTTCCCTTGCTTCCTTGTGGCTGAAAGGAGGAATGGAAGGAGGTTCCTTGCTGCCAAAAATCCCAAGAAAAATCATGAAAAATTCGGAGCCCCTTTGAACCCCTCTTTTATGGTGTGTGGATAGAGATGAGCTCCTAAATTTTAGGAGCTCATCTTTATCCCTTTGTGAATTCAAAATAGGAGGGGCATGGCCCCTCCTTTTTCCTTCACGCCACCAGCCAACCTTCTCCCATATGGTTGGCCCCACTTAATCAAATTAAGTGGGGATTGGGTTAGGACTAGTTCTAGGTCCAATCCTATTCAAACTAGGATTAAGTGCACCCAATTTAATTCCTCCAAATCCAAATCAAATTAAAATTTAATTAAACCATAACTCAATTGAACTCTTCAATCCTAATCAAATTAGGAGTCATTTGATTAATTAGATTAATTAATTAGAACTTAAGAAAATCCTAATCTAATCAGGACTTGTTTAAATTTCAGCCCTAAGACAATTAAGACTTTAGAAATCCTACTCCAAGTAGGACTCTAATTTAATTTGAAATCCTAATCCAATTAGGACTCCAAGAATCCTACTCCAAGTAGGACTCATGATCAAGTCCAATTAATTAAATTCAATTAATTAAATTAAATTGCAATCCGATTGCAATTATTCTTTCTTCTAACCACTAACTCTTAGCGGGTTATCCATTTATCAATCTAATTGATCATATGTGATTTTTAATCACAATTCAACCATCGGATCGATCAATACTTCTAATATGTGTGACCCCATAGGTTCTATTCTGACTGGTGTGAGATATATTGCGATCTCTATCACAATATCATTGAAAACTCCTTTCAATGGGTTGAAACAATTCCAACTCAACTCACCAGGGATCATCGACCATCAAGATGATTCCTGTGAGTCTCACCATCCACCAGTGACACCTAGCAGTATGTAGTGGCTACCCAGCAGAATAGAATGATGAACCTCTAGGTGCAGTTATCGTATGATACAGTCCTTCTATTGTGAATCCCTACAGACCGGAGGTCATGGATAACTCGTCAAACTCCGTCGTCTGTCATATGTCTAGATTTATTTGATTTGAGTTCAAGAGTGGAAGAACTCTTTCTCCACTGTATATTACTGCCCTGGCCAAGGTCTTAAAACTCAGTCTTGTAAATCACATAGGATCACTCCTCATCTATCAAGGTCGATAGATTCCATGTAGGTGCATACCCTACTCCTATAGTGAACCTACTGCAGCCAATCTACACTACAAGGACCCATATGACTCGAGACCATGTATATGTGTAGTCAAACTACAATAACCTCACTGTGAGTAGCCGAAGCACCGTAGGTCAAAGGACCAGTCACACTACTGCAACATCAAGCAAGTCACTGACGAGTGGATAGACATCCAAGTGACTTCTTGTCTTGGTCACGTTCAGTACCCTTGTTCTCTAACAAGCACCTGCACTATCACTTCAGTGTTCCTACACTGTGGACTCGAGTCTCGTCCATCCATAAGGAAAGCGATCTGTACACTGATCGAATCGATCACCGTCCTCGTGATGATCCATTGATTAGGAGCATTTAGAAATTAATCACCAATGATACATGGCTCAAATTCTCAACTCTTGAGAATATGTATCATCATCTTATTAATTTCTTGGATGATTCATAGACACATAAACAATATGAATGAAAAGATGCCCATTTATTATTCAATAATAATAAAGTTAAGTACAAATTTATGTCCTAAAATTAATAATGTGTCTGCGATATTAGTTTCTAGGGCATACATCTAACAATCTCCCACTTGCACTAAAGCCAATCAGACATATATCTAAGTTCCAGCTTCTCAAGGTGGGCTTTAGTCTTCTGCTGATTTAATTGCTTAGTGAGCGGGTCTGCCACATTGTCCGCGGAGTCTACTCTCTGCACCTCGACATATTTCTTTTCGAGGTAATCGCGTATGAGGTGAAAACGCCACTCTATATGCTTGGACTTCTGATGAGACCTTGGCTCCTTAGCAAGAGCTATGGCGCCATTATTATCGCAGTAGAGTGTGATGGCATCTGATGGCATTACATCTAGCTCTGCAATGAATTTCTTGAACCAAAAGGCTTCCTTTGCAGCTTCAGAGGCGGCGATATACTCAGCTTCCATGGTAGATCAGCAATGATTGGTTGTTTGGAACTCTTTCAATTTACCGTACCACCATTGCATAAGAACACATATCCAGATGTAGACTTTCTATCATCAATATCAGTCATGAAATCTGAATCTGTGTATCCTTCTACCTTTAACTCTGATGATCCTCCAAAAATCAAGAACAAATCTTTAGTTCTTCTCAAGTACTTAAGAATGTTCTTCACAGCTGTCCAGTGCTCTTCGTCTGGATTCGACTGATATCTGCTAGTGACACTCACAGCAAGGGCTATATCAGGTCGTGTACACAGCATGGCATACATGAGGCTCCCTATTGCCGAAGCATAAGGGATCTTGCTCATGCGTTGTATCTCTTCAGATGTATTGGGGCACATCTTCTTGGAGAGATAAATTCCATGCCTTAGGGATAATAGACCCCTCTTGGAGTTTTCCATACTGAACCTCTTCAGTACCTCCTCTATGTACATCTTCTGTGATAGGCCAAGTATCCACTTAGATCTATCTCTATAGACCTTAATCTCCAAAATATAGGATGCTTTCCCAAGGTCTTTCATGGAGAACTCTTTTGACAACCAGATCTTGACCGAGGTTAGCATGGGAATATCATTCCCTATCAGGAGGATGTCGTCTACGTACAGTACGAGGATCACGACAGCACTCCCACTAACCTTCTTGTAAACACACGGTTCCTCTTCGTTCTTGATGAAATCAAACGATTTGATCGCATCATTGAAATGAGTGTTCCAACTCCGAGATGCTTGCTTCAGTCCATAGATGGACCTTTGCAGCTTGCAGACCTTGTGATCTCCATCACTGGAAGTGAAACCCAGAGGCTGTTCCATATAGATATCTTCATCATGATATCCATTTAGAAAAGCAGTTTTCACATCCATCTGCTATATTTCATAATCATGAAATGCTGCAATGGCAAGCAATGTTCGAATGGATTTCAGCATGGCTACAGGTGAAAAGGTCTCCTGATAGTCAATGCCTTCGCGCTGACTACCCTTTCGCTACTAGCCTTGCCTTATAGGTCTCTACCTTTCCATCCGAACCTATCTTTCTTTTGTAGATCCATTTGCATCCAATAGGTACTATACCTTCTGGTGGATCTACTAAGGTCCAGACTTGGTTGGAATACATGGAGTCTATCTCTGACTTCATGGCTTCCAGCCATTTCTCGAAATCGATATCAGATATCGCCTTGTTGTAGGTATTGGGATCCTGTACATATTCCCTATCTCCCATGAGAAAATTTTTTCGGTATCCTCTACTAGTATACCTAAGTATCTATCAGGAGGATGGGAGATCCTACTTGATCTACGAGGTGGAGGAGGTACTACGTGTACTGGCTCTATGTGAATAGGTTCTATAGGATCCATTACTCGTTGCTTTTCAGAGACTTTCTCTTTAAGCTCAATTTTCTTCCCACTGCCTCTATTAAGGATAAACTGTTTTTCCAAGAAGATGGCATGTCGACTCACAAACACATTGTGATTCTCTGAGACGTAAAAATTGTATCCTAATGACTCTTTAGGATATCCTATGAAACGAGCACTTATGGTCCTAGGCTCTAACTTGTCCGCCTGTTGTCGCTTGACGTGGGCAGGACATCCCCAAATCTTGAGATGACCAAGACTCAGCTTCTCACCATGCCATATCTCATACGGTGTGGTAGGAACGGACTTAGAGGGAACTCTATTCAATAAATAAATCGCAGATAATAAGGTATCTCCCCAAAGAAACATAGGCAGATCTGTGAAGCTCATTATGGATCAGACCATATCCAATAGAGTCTGATTCCTCCTTTCTGACACCCCGTTGAGTTGAGGTGTACCCGGAGGTGTCCATTGTGAGACTATGCCATTATCCTTGAGATAATCCCAGAATTCCTCACTAAGGTATTCTCCTCCTCGATCTGATCGAAGAACCTTAAGAATTTTTCTTGTCTATTTTTCTACTTCATTTCTGAATTCTTTGAACTTTTCAAAAGACTCAGATTTGTATCTCATAAGATACACATACCCATATCGTGAATAGTCATCGGTAAAGGTAATGAAGTACGAATAACGACCCCTGGCTGACACATCAAATGGGCCACACACATCAGTATGTACCAGGGAAAGTATTTCAGTGGTCCTCTCCCCATGTCCTACAAAGGGCAATCTAGCCATTTTTTCTTGAAGACAAGACTCACAAACTGGATATGACTTGGAAGTCAATGGGCTGAGAAGCCCATCTTTCTCCATTTTGTTCGTTCTGTCCTCTCCAATATGGCCTAGCCTGAGGTGCCACAAATACTTCTGGTTTATCTCATCTCTGGATCTTTTAGATCCTATGGCATTCACTACTTGCCCAGACACATTCACAAACAGATCAACATGCAAGTGATAGAGACTGTCAATCATGAAACCACGTGCAACTAATTTATTTTTGAAATAAATAGAACAACAGTTTTTGTCAAATGTCATAACATGACCATCCTGTGCTAAACATGAAACAGAAATCAAATTCCTGCTAGCAGCAGGGACATAATAACAGTCTCTAAGCAGTAAACTAAATCCAGACGGTAATCGCAAAGGATAGGTGTCCACAGCTATAGCAGCAACTCTTGCCCCGTTGCCAATTTGAAGGGTCACTGCACCTTCCGCCAGCCTCCTACTTTCCTTTAGACCCTGCATAGTAGTGCACAAATGAGCAATAGAACCAGAATCTATAACCCAACTAGAAGTAGAAGAAACCGTAAGGTTAGTTTTAGTTACGAGCAAGTCTAACATACATTCAGAAGGTGTGTCTGCCTTTTTGTTCTTCAGGCTCTCGAGGTATGAAGGGTGGTTCCTTTTCCAGTGGCCGTCGACATTGCAGTGGAAACATTTTTCCTTGTCATTAGCTTTTTTCTTATGAACTTCCTTCTTAGGCTTCTTGATTTTCTTCTGCTTCTTTGCAGGCTTCTTTTTCTTCCAAGTAGACTTTCTCTTGGAACTAGAAGTCAGCTCAGCAGTCAGAACAGAGCCCCTTGAACCTTTCAAGGCTCCCTCAGCAGTTACCAACATATTCAGTAGTTCAGTCTTCGTGCATTCAATTTTATTCATATGGTAGTTTACTATAAACTGACCAAATGAATCAGGAAGGGATTGCAGGATCAGATCTATCTGCAATTCTTTATGCATGGTCATACCGAGCTTCTCAAGCTCCTCTAGGTCCTTGATCATAGAGAGACAGTGATCATGGACAGACTGTCCTTCATGCATCTTTGCCTTGAAAATCCTCTTGGATACTTCAAAGCGTGCAGTGCGGCTCTGCTCACCATACAACTCTTGCAGATGAGCCAGTATTTCCCTAGCAGTCTTCATGTTCTCATGCTGGCATTAAAGTTCATTAGTCATGGATGCCATGATGTAGCACTTGACTTTAATGTTATCGTCCGTCCATTTTTCATGCGTCTCACGCTGATCATCGGTCGGACGTGATGGTAACCTGGGGATGTCACTCTTGAGCACATACCCTAATTTCTCACAACTCAGAACTATTTTGAGGTTTCTCAGCCAGTCTTTGTAATTAGTTCCGGTCAGTCGGTTGGTTTCAAGAATACAGGTCAAAGGGTTTGAAGCTGACATTGTGATCTGTAGAGAGTAAAGATTCTAGTTAGACTTTGTACTTTGAACTTGATTTATTCTAGGAACTTTAAAAACAAATAGGCTCCCACTATTTTTTCGAATCCCTCATACTCCCCTGATGGAGAAATAAAAATCCTAAGCGATTAGGATTTTTAGTGGGTACTGCGGTCTCACCGATTTATATGCCGCCTCACCTAACAGTTATTGGTGACATATAAATGGATGAGTGTACAACTCTTGTACAATGCTTCTTAAGCAAATTGCAGTGGTACTTGATCTCTAAGTGATGAAGACCTCACCTAACAGTTATTAACCCCATTACTTAGTTAAGTCAGACCCACCGTATAACCGCAGAAATAAAGTCGTCATTGGGTCCTCACCTAACAGTTATTGGCGCCCAACCCTACCTTTACCCTGCAACATCTCATGTCTAATAGAGAGGTCCAGTCCCCCGATGCAACTTGCCCACTGTGTCCAGCCGAGACAAATCAACACTGGAAAGATCTTAGCAGCTCTACTATGGTGGAAGACCTATGGACTTAATATTGCATAATCATGTCTTAGTGTTTGCAACTTGAGTTCTTCATAAGAGGTAATTGAACAATTGGCCAGGTAAGCAGGTGGGAGGCTCCCCTTACTCGGAGAGTAAGGTCCTACTTAAGTAACTACCTTATAGGCTTGCCTAGACACCAATTAGATCAATTAATCAAATATGACTAACTCATGTTGGTTCACCATCGACTGATTAGGGAGGTTTATAATTCGGTCTCACTCGATCGCGTATTCACATCTCATGCAAATATAAATCTACCCGCATAGACATAAACATTAAACATCTTGGCATTTATCAAAAATAAAATTAAATGGTGATGATCATGGATCCAGGATGGGGTTATTTTACAAGCACATGCACGTCAATTGGTTAGATCGTCTTCAACTCTTGACTTGATCTTGATCCCTTAGGTCCAATTATGATCAACTCCTTGATCCATCTTCAATCAACCCTTGATCTCGATCCACGCATGTTGAGCTTGTTGATGTACATATCGATCAACCATCGACGTGCAACACACATCACAGATTACATCCCAGATTGCTTTAAAAATTAAATAAAAATAAAATAATAAATTAAAATCATTTTTCATGAGACACGCAGGTCTCTAATACATAAATTTAAGATGCACGCAGGCATCTGAAAAATTAAAATTAAATGCATCACAGAACATCGCAGAACATTTCAGCACATTCAAAGGGTCCATCCATGATCATCACCATACGCATCACATGCATAAAAATTATTTTCAGATCTATAATTTAATTGATTATTTCATTTCATGACTTGCTGATCATGCTAGATTTGACTCTAAATATTCGTAATCACATTATCAAAGCATTAGAATCATTAATCTAAGCATCTAAAAATTAGTATGCAGAAAAATCAGCAAGCTGAAAATTCTGCATACATAAATTTCAGCAAGCATAATCCCTTAAATTTCAGATCTAAAATGCCTTTAAAAATTTAATCCTAATCTTAATCTACATAACCATGGCTCTGATACCACTGTTAGGATCTATCACATGCCGCTGAAAATTCAAAAATTTTCAGATATGTAGCGGAAGACATGTGCATATCCCGTTCATCGCATGAACGTATTTTAAAACTATTTATAGATAGATTAGGATTAAATTCTTATTAAATCATTTTAAAATCATGATTAAGAAGATCAGATCTTCACCTTGTGCGGGTAGATGGTCTCCGCAAATCTGATTCACGTGGTATTTGATGAGGGTTCAGTGGAAGCCGCACACGCGTCCGGCCTCTACGGGTATCCACACGAAGTAGTGAGTCGATCGAAGCCTTTGGATCTCTCCGGGGTGCTAGCTCCCTTGCAGAGAAGGCTATTGATGGCTGATATCCTCCCTATCAATCAACTCTTGAATGCCTAAGGGAGGAGGAAGAAAAAGGATGGTTCAATGGAAGGAGAACAAAAACCCGCAGTCTTTTCTTTTTCCTTCGTGTTGGAACCAAGGAAGGGGATGAAGTAGACCACGCCAAGAGCTTCTTTTCCCTTGCTTCCTTGTGGCTGAAAGGAGGAATGGAAGGAGGTTCCTTGCTACCAAAAATCTCAAGAAAAATTATGAAAAATTCGGAGCCCCTTTGAACCCCTCTTTTATGGTGTGTGGATAGAGATGAGCTCCTAAATTTTAGGAGCTCATCTTTATCCCTTTGTGAATTCAAAATAGGAGGGGCATGGCCCCTCCTTTTTCCTTCACGCCACCAGCCAAGGGAGGGGCCTACGCCCCTCCCTCTTCTCCCATATGGTTGGCCCCACTTAATCAAATTAAGTGGGGATTGGGTTAGGACTAGTTCTAGGTCCAATCCTATTCAAAATAGGATTAAGTGCACCCAATTTAATTCCTCCAAATCCAAATCCAATTAGAATTTAATTGAACCATGACTCAATTGAACTCTTCAATTCTAATCCAATTATGAGTCATTTGATTAATTAGATTAATTAATTAGGACTTAAGAAAATCCTAATCTAATCAGGACTTGTTTAAATTTCAACACTAAGACAATTAGGACTTTAGAAATCCTACTCCAAGTTGGACTCTAATTTAATTTGAAATTCTAATCCAATTAGGACTCCAAGAATCCTACTCCAAGTAGGACTCATGATCAAGTCCAATTAATTAAATCCAATTAATTAAATTAAATTGCAATCCGATTGTAATTATTCCTTCTTCTAACCACTAACTCTTAGCGGGTTATCCATTTATCAATCTAATTGATCATATGTAATTTTTAATCACAATTCAACCATCGGATCGATCAATACTTCTAATGTGTGTGACCCCATAGGTTCTATTCTAACTGGTAGTGAGATATATTGCGATCTCTATCATAATATCATCGAAAACTCCTTTTAATGGGTTGAAACAATTCCAACTCAACTCGCCAGGGATCATCGACCATCAAGATGATTCCTGTGAGTCTCACCATCCACCAGTGACACCTAGCAGTATGTAGTGGCTACCCAGCAGAATAGAATGATGAACCTCTAGGTGCAGTTATCGTATGATACAGTCCTTCTATCGTGAATTCCTACAGACCGGAGGTTATGGATAACTCGTCAAACCTCGTCGTCTGTCATATGTCTAGATTTATTTGACTTAAGTTTAAGAGTGGAAGAACTCTTTCTCCACTGTATATTACTGCCCTGGCCAAGGTCTTAGAACTCAGTCTTGTAAATCATATAGGATCACTCCTCATCTATCAAGATCGATAGATTCCATGTAGGTGCATACCCTACTCCTACAGTGAACCTACTGCAGCCAATCTACACTACAAGGATCCATATGACTAGAGACCATGTATATGTGTAGTCAAACTACAATAACCTCACTGTGAGTAGCCGAAGCACCATAGGTCAAAGAACTAGTCACACTACTGCAACATCAAGCAAGTCACTGACGAGTGGATAGACATCCAAGTGACTTCTTGTCTTGGTCACGCTCAGTACCCTTATTCTCTAAAAAGTACCTACACTATCACTTCAGTGTCCCTACACTGTGGACTCAAGTCTCGTTGTGGAGTGATTGATTATAACCCTATTTGATTTTGATGAGCTCAAAGCATTTGAGTATATCTTATGTTGTACTAATGAATTCAATCTAGTGTTTCAGTCAAATACTTGTAAATTTATGGTTAAGTGTCTCTAGATTTGGTTCAATACATTTTGGATAAGTAAAGAACTCAATTTGAACCAAAGTCTGAGACTCGAGTCGACTCCGGAAGATTACGAGTCGACTCCAAGCGTATCAGAAGCACTGGCACAGGCTCGAGTCGACTCCTGTACATTACGAGTCGACTCCGACTGAGAACAGACAGACGGACAGAAAGATCCATCTCAGAACCTATCAACGAGTCGACTCCTGAAGAGCGCGAGTCGACTCCGATGCTTGCCGAGTCGACTCCAGGGTAGTACGAGTCGACTCCAAAGAGTTACAGACAGAAAGACAGAAAAGTTATTTTGGACCCTGAGAGCCGAGTCGACTTCCAAAGAACTCGAGTCGACTCCGATGGTTGGCAGGTCGACTCCAAAGGAAGCGAGAGTCGACTCCCAGTGTGATACAAGGCAAAAGTCAGAGAGCAAATTTCGGACACTGAGAGCCGAGTTGACTCCCGCAAAGTTCGAGTCGACTCCAAGACAGCGCGACCCCAAAAGACAGAAGACGGTATTTTCGTCTCTGAGAGGCGAGTCGACTCCAAGACAGTTCGAGTCGACTCCAAGGCAGCGCAACCCCAAAAAGACAGAAGACTGTTTTTCGGATACTGAGAGCCGAGTCGACTCCGAAACAGTTCGAGTCGACTCCAAGACGGCACGAGTCAAAAGACAGAAGATCGGAAGTTCGGACTCTGAGCGCCGAGTCGACTCCCAGAATTTTCGAGTCGACTCGAGTGAGCAAACTTGAAAAATGCATCCCTGGATTCCTTACGTCGAGTCGTCTCCAAAAGTGCCAGGTCAGCTCCAGACTTTGGGGAGTCGACTCCCAGTCGAGACAGCACTTTAATTCAAATCCGGAACAGTTGCCGAGCCGTCTCCAGAAAAGCACGAGTCAACTCCTGCAGCAGCCGAGTCGACTCCAGATCGCGCGAGTCGACTCCGATCCCAACGGAAACATTGTCAGGATGTGCAGAATGTGCAGAACGGCTAGGAGATTGTGTCTAACGGCTAGTTTCCGTGGGGAATGGCTTAAATAGCCACAGAGAACTGTAGCAAGGTAGAGAAGTGACATTCCATTCAAAGAAAACAAAAAATCTTCACCTACCAAAGGATTTCAAAGGAAAAGAAGGAAGAGGGGCATTAAACTCCATCCAACCAACTCTTCCCAGCATTAAAGAAGTCTCCTTCAGTCATCAAGTCTTCGAGACACTCAAGAAGAGACCTCGAGTTCGAGAAGCCCTCCTCTACATCTTCATAAATTTGTTTGAGGGCTCTTAACTTCTCTCTTATTTATATCGCTGAATATCTGCTTGTTAAGAAGCTTTATTTTTCTGTTAGCTTTTGTTCAAACCATTTGTTCCTTACGTGATTCAATCAGGGGATTGAATCAAGGGTGTAAAGGTTTGTTGGTGAGCCTAGGTTGAAACCAACGGTGTAAGGGTTTGATTGTGATCCCGAAAAAATAATCGGGTGGTTCTAGTCGGTGAGCCTGGAAAAACCGACCGAGTTCGTTGTGATCTCGTAAAACAACAAGTTAGGTTGTGAGCTTGTAAAACAACCGGCTGTAATCCAAGGGGTTATAGTGAATTCCCAAGTGAGGCTTGGAGAGTGGACGTAGGAGCAAGGGTTAGCTCCGAACCATTATAAATTTCCTTGTGTTTGTGATTGCTTTGTTGTCTCTTACTTTCATTTCATTCACTGCACATAGCATCTAATTAATCCACTTACAAAAAGTATTAATTAGTTATTCACAAACCTTTTAATTGCAATAATTATTTTAAAACCCAATTCACCCCCCCTCTTGGGTTGTCTATCTGGGCAACACTCGTCCATCCATAAGAAAAGCGATTTGTGCACTGATCAGATCGATCACCATCCTCGTGATGATCCATTGATCAGGAGCATTTAGAAATTAATCACCAATGATACATTGCTCAAATTCTTAACTCTTGAGAATATATATCATCATCTTATTAATTCCTTGGACGATTCATAGACACATAAACAATATGAATGAAAAGATGTCCATTTATTATTCAATAATAATAAAGTCAAGTACAAATTTATGTCCCAAAATTAATAATGTGTCTGCCATATTGGCTTCTAGGGCATACATCTAACAATTAGGATGGTCAAAATCAAAGTTGATTAACCAATCAGTGTCTAAGGTAAGTTTGGCAGACTCGACCGGTGGTTTTTAATTGGGAGCTACTCACATTGATGCATCTTTATCGAGTTAGTGGTATATCCCTTCCACCGATCTCACTTACCTGGCCGATTTGGTCATTCATTTTTGATTGGATCATTTAATGATTCGAGTTAACCTATGCCTGTAAGAAAAATCAGTTTGACTGATTTAGGTGCCTCCTTAATCGGTTTGGATCTAATTCTTTATAATCTGACTTGGTGAAGTCAGTGGAAGAATTTAGATTAACCGGATCTTCTTATCTATCCTAATTTAATCCTCTAAAATTATTAGGTCCTTAAAATGAAATAGTTATGGGGATAACTAGGTCATAGCCTCCCATTAAGTTAGATGATAATGAGTCCAATGTTTTGATAATCATTGGAGGCGCCACACGCCTGGTGCTTATCGGGCATTGAAATTGTCATTTGATATATGATGAGTCGAGTGTACCTTCAATAGGTGGTCAGGTGGGCCGAGCCATACTCAGGCTTAGTCATCTATTAGTTGATTACACGGAACCCTATCATTTAATGGTTGGACCTAACCAGAATCTTCGGTGGAGGCGCCACACGCCTGCCAAAGAGACTGGAGCAAAATTATCACTAGAAATTGTTTGGTGAAACAATTGGTTCAGAACCTACCAATAGGTGCATATGGGTTGGCCGAGCCACACTCGGGCCCACATGCGATCAATTAGGTTCTAGTGCTCACTAAAGATTTAAGTGTAATTCTTCAAATTTGAGGTAGAGGCTACAAATTTCTATAAAATAGTGGAAGGATCTTTAGACTAAAGTTCAAATCTTTAGGGTATTGTCAATTCATATACTGATAGCCGATTTTCTTTTTATGCAGAAATGGCCACTAGTTTGTCACTTCGTTCATTGTTGGATAATGACAAGTTGACTGGACCCAATTTCAATAACTGGCTTAGGAAACTTAAGATTGTGCTAGAGCATGAACGGATTCTTTATGTGATAACGGATCCAGCACCTGAGCAGCCTGCTGCTAATGCACGGGGTGCGGTCAGAGAAACTTATCAGAAGTGGCTCAGTGACCGTATCACTGTCCGATGCATTATGCTTGCTGCAATGAGCGACGAGTTCAGTCGCCGGTTCGAGAACGCCCAGCTCGAAGAAATCGTTCAAGTGTTGAACGAATCTTTTGGCACTCCTGACGACGTTGAAAGGTACAAGACTAGTTGTGCTATTTTCAGCGCACGGATGAAGGATGGGGCATCGGTGACTGATCATGTATTGTACATGATTGAGTTGATCGAGCGCCTGAGCACTCTCGGTTTTTCCCTTCATGATCAATTGGGGAAAGATGCTATACTGAACTCTCTTCCTGGTTCGTACCACCCATTTCTCACCAACTTTCGTATGACGAAACCGGTAGTAAATTATCACCAATTGTTGGGTTTACTACAAACTTTTGAGAAGGATCACCAACTCCTAAAAGGGTCGGTGAATTTAGTGGGAGGTTCGTCTAAGGGTCGTGGTCCCTTTAAGAAAGGGAAGAAGAAAAACAAAGATCAAAAGAAAAAGGTGCATCGTGCTGAGCAAAGTCAGACTAAGAAGAAGAAGGCTGATCAGAATAAGGCAGAGTGCTTCTACTGTAAGAAGCAAGGGCATTGGAAGAGGAACTGTCCTCAGTACATTGTCTCACTTGACCCGAACAGGCCAAAGAAAAAGATGCAATCAGTTGCAGATTAAGGTACTTATATGATAACACCTTGTAATTTCTTAATATGTGATAATTCGACCTGGGTATTGGATACCGGAAGTCCTTTTAATATTTGTAATTCGTTGCAGGGACTACAGGTCAGTGAGAGATTTGAAGAAAGCGAAAGGTTCCTAAATGTTGGAGATGGAAGATCAGTTCCAGTTCTAGCTTTAGGGATTCTAAAACTTGTATTCAATTCTCAAATAATAGTCTTAAGTGACTGTCACTTTTGTCCTTCTTTTCTATTGAATGTAATTTTTGTAGGCCTTTTGGCCATTAACGGTTATGAGATTTCAATAAAAAGAAATTACTGTGATATCGTTATGAATGGTGTTACTGTAATGCATGGACAATTGAGTAATGAGATTTACATATTATCACAGCCTGTTCATGTAATGTACAAGTCCAATAAGCGCCCTAGAATAGATAATGTTACGGATGTCTACCTTTGGCATTATAGGCTAGGTCATATTAATAAGAACAGGATGAACGGTTAAATAAAGAGGGAATCCTCAATGTTAATGATTGTGAATCATTAACAACCTGTGAATCATGCCTTCTTGGTAAGATGACCAAGTCACCTTTTACTGAAAAAGGTGAGCGAGCCAATGACTTATTGACCCTAGTATATTCTGATATATGAGGGCCAATGAGCACAAATGCTAGAGGCGGATATGCATATTTTATTACTTTCACAGACGACCTTTCAAGGTATGGTTATGTCTATTTAATGAGACATAAATCTGAAGCATTTTAAATGTTCAAATTGTATCGTAATGAAGTAGAAAAACAAACTGGAAAGAGTATTAAAACTCTTCGATCAGATCGAGAGGATGAATACCTTTCCAATGAGTTTTTGACATATCTGGAAGAGAATGGGATTCTTTTTCAATGGACTCCTCCTGGTACACCGCAGTATAACGACGTGTCAGAAAGGAGAAATCGAACTCTATTAGATATGGTTCGATCCATGATAGGGTTTGCTGATCTGCCCATATTCTTTTGGGGATATGTACTTGAGTCAGCCTGTTATATACTTAATAAAGTTCCAAGTAAATCTATGAATAAAACACCTGGACGGGACGGAAACCGGTACTCTCTCACCTTAGGGTTTGGGGATGTCCGGCGTACGTCAAACGTTTGAAGACAGACAAACTTGAACCCAAGTCTGACAAATGTTTCTTTGTCGGTTACCCTAAAGAAACTAAAGGATATTATTTCTACCTTGCTGAAGAACAAAAGTTGTTCGTAAGCAACAGAGCTATTTTTTTAGAGAAAAAATCCCTTAGTGAAGAAACTAATAGCTCTAATGTTGAACTTAGGGAAGTTCAACATGTAGAAGATCCGACACCATCCACTGAACTAATTGAGTCGGATTTGATTAGATCAGATCCAGAACCCATCTTAGATGCACCATTAAGGCGATCAGGTAGAGTACCACGTCAGCCGAACATATACTATGGTTTCTTGGTCCAGGACGGGGATCCTGTCGAACTTGATGAAAACGATGAGGATCCGATCACCTACATGGATGCAATGCAGAGGTATGTGATAAGTGCTTGATAATCTATAATTTAGTTATCTTTCCATAGCACTTATCAATATTCTTAAACTGATAAATACGTATTTTACCATGAAATTGAATGATCATTGAAATAAATTTAAAATATGGTAAAAAGCAAATAATTCTTTTCTTAAATCAGACTCTGAACTTGTCTCTCTCTTGTTTACAATCTTTCATGAAAATTACAGGGAAACATATAAGGAGGAGATTGTGTTGACCCAGTTTGGTAACCCGATAGAATTGTAGTCAAGCTAAGGTTATAATTAAATGGGTTTTGGTCCTGGCTCGATCAAAAGTTATAATTAAATCTGCTAAGGAAAACGTTTGATTAACCCTTTTTATTGAGTCATGGTCTTGTTTCTAGTCTTAACTGGTCGAGTTCGATCTGAAGCAGTTTAGCAATAATTAAATTTGGAAGACATTGGGCTCGAAAACAAGTTCAAGCAACTCAACGATCATGACCCACCGCAAATCTAAAGCCAATTTCCAAACAATTCCTTACCTGCCTTCATATAAAATTTATAAATTTAAAACAAAAAAAAAAAATAATAAATGTAATAAAATAAATAAAAATAATTTCGGAAAGAATTATTGGATTCACTGTTCATATGAACAGTGTCCCGTGAAAACACTGTTCATATGAACAGTGTTAAAAAAAATAACAATAATAAAATATATAAACCCCACTGTTCATCTTCTTCCCCCGCTCCCCGCAGTCTATCACGGCCGAGATGATGTCGCCTCAGAGACCCTCCACGCAATCTTCCACGCGGTGCAGCCAGCCTCCCGTTCCTCTGCCTCTTTCTCCGCCTGCATCCCCGCCTCCGCGCTACCGTTCCGAGCGTCCGAGACAGGCTCCCAGCGTATCACGCCACGGATCCGGCCACCTTCTTCTTCGGCTCCTCCCAACGCTCCCGGCTCCTCCAGCTCATCCTGCAGCATCTCCTTCCTTCCCAAATCAGCAAGCCGTGATCTTCTTCTTCCGCGCCCTAGCTCATTCCGCACGTCAACCTCCCAGAATCCCGCGGCCAGCTCCACTGATCCGGTCGTCTGCAATCGAACCGGCACCCCAGCAATCACGCCGTCCTCCTTCCGGATCGGCGCCCGTCTGCAGCTCTTCCCCAATTCCAGCATCTGCGAGCAATCATCCCACGCATCACCGGCAGACCAGCTCTCTTCCGGATTTGAAATCCCAAGCATCCGCCTCATAGATCGCATCCGTTTTCCCCTCCTCTCCACGTGCTTGCTGGCTGATATGATGAGGGGATCTATATAAGGAGCTGGGGGGCGGGGTGGTGAGAGGGGCTCGGTGGAGAAGAAAACAGGGGAGACCCCCTGTTTCGGTGAAAAAGAAGAATCTAGCCGAGAGAGAAGAAGAGAAAAAGAAATAAAAAAAAGAGAGAAAGGAGGGGGAAAGAGAATAGTTTTGATATTTTGGGAATAATGGGAGTTGATCAATTTCATTTGAAGACGGGAGGTCGTCCGGAAGCCATGCTCGGCTAAACGTCTAGTCTAGGGCTGGATGAAGCCCTAGCAATGTTACAGGGTATTGTAGTTCTTATTTTCTTTATTATTTTGGAGCTTGTTTAAATTCTTATTATCAATGAAAAATCCTTTTATTATGTTTAAACTTTGAGCATGCTATTTATTCTTAATGTTTGCTAAAGTAGTCTAAGATGATCCATGCCTAGGAAGATGAGGTGTGCTGCACCCTAGATTAGCATACTTAGATAGACACTTCATGCTATACCGAAGATGGATTTTCCTAAAACTCTTTATGTTTTTATTTTAAAAGGCTTGTAGCCAATTTGCATGCCTCTCCAAAAGATAAAAATTAAGAACACAATCCCTAATACCATGCTGCGCGGTGGATTCCAAACCCTAGATCCATCTACTTTGATAAATTTCAATTCGTACTCATAGATTAATTTAGTTAAATCAAGTTAGCAAATTCTTCTTCGTGATTTATTTTTAAAAGAAAAATAACTTGTTTCCAATCCCTGTGGACCGACACCCGTAATCACTATCCTACAAGATACGTGCTATTGCGTGGTTTATTTTTGAAATTGAAAGAACCGATCAATTTTTGGCGCCGTTGCCGGAGATTGCTAGCATAGTTATTTTTCCTATCATTAAAAAAAAATTAATTAATTAAAAAAAAAACTTACAATATATATATATATATATATATTATTTTCTATTATTGTTACTTTTCTTATCTTTTTTTTTTCTCGTCTACTAATTTTTTTTTTTTAAATTTTCTTTTGATCTTATTTGATCAGGAATCGAAGGAAAAATCTGGGATGATCAAAAAGAGAACTGCTGGGCTATCAAAAAGGAATGCTTTGGAGGTTTGCTAAAAAAAAAATTAAATTGCTGGGAAAATTCCCTCTGGTAACCTCTAAACCTTTCTTATTTAAATTAATTATTAGCTTGAAATTTTGTGGTGATTGTTTGATTTTAATTTTAGCAAAAGTGTGAATGTATGCTTGATACACATACACAAATTAATCCGCACATAGTAAGGGCAATCACCCCAACAAGATAAGAGCCGGATTTCATCACCGGATTCTTGCCCAACTTAGGTGAACTCAATCTCACATAGTGTCACTTTAATTAAAATCAATTAGACGTTGGCTCCTAGGGACATTCGAGCTCAATAGGACGAAGATCACCGAAAGTTGCACCAATTTCGCTCTGTGGCCTAGTTGATGTCTAGGCAAGCTTTGTCCCTATAAGGAAGATAGTTCATTTGTTCGAGGCAAGTGGGTTTTAAGTGGGACCTTTGCGAACGCATCGTGACCCCTCCACTTACCTGGGAGCTTACCTGGTCAACTCGGTTCATTAGACCGGATTGGAGGCTTAGGTGCCCTCTTCAAACCAGTTAGGAGCTGTCTAGTGATTTTAGGACAAAGACTAGGATTGATATGCTTTTCTCTTTTATTGCATGCTTGATTGATCGAGTACTAGTGTATGCAAGGTAGTCGTTCTAGAGTACGAAACCTATTACCTTTTGACCCAGAAATAGAACGAACCCTTAGGAACATTCGAGCTAAGATCAAAACATTAGGATCATCCCCACCTCCTGAGATGGCTGAAGAACAACCCAAACTCCTGAGGGAGTACTTTACTCCCACCATTTACACTTCTCCATCTTGTATTCGATTACCTGAAGTAGCAGCTGTACAATATGAAATAAAATCTAGTGTGATCCAAATGCTCCCATCTTTTTATGGGCTCACCAATGAAGACCCATATAAACACTTAGATGAATTCCTCGAGATTTGCACCACTGTCAAGATTCAGAACTTCACTGATGATGCTCTGAAACTTAGATTATTTCCTTTCTCCCTTAAAGATAGAGCCAAACAATGGCTGAATTCTTTAGAAGCTAACTCGATTCGTTCTTGGGATCAAATGCAACAAGAATTCTTAAAAAAATACTTTTCCATAGGAAGAACGAACCAGTTTAGACGTGCCATTACAAGCTTCTCCCAAACTGAGGGAGAAGAATTTCATGAAACTTGGAAGAGATTTCGGGACCTAATCCGTAAATGCCCTCATCATCAAATACCTAAGTGGCAGCTAGTGCAATGTTTCTATGACGGATTGACTGAACGAAACCGTCAGATGATCGATGCTGCATGCGTGGGGACTTTCATGCTTCGAAATGAGCATGAAGCATGGCAACTATTTGAAAATCTTAATGAAAACTCCCTCCACCATGCTTCATGTTCTCGTCAAGCACCCCCGAATTTTCAAAAAAAAGGGGCCATTTGTGAAATAAGTCATTCTATGGACCTGTCTAACAAGGTAGATGCATTGTCCCCTAAGATTGATCAACTGATGATAGGTGGGCATTACATGAACTCTTTCCAAGCACAAGTGTGTACTATTTGTTCTAGCCCATCCCACCTTATTCATGAGTGCCCCTCAGCGTCCCAATTCCCCGAACTCGTGCAAGAACACATCAATGCTGCTCAATCACAGCCCAGACCGGGTAATGACCCATTTTCCAATACATATAACCCGGGATGGCGAAATCATCCAAACTTTTCTTGGAAGCAGCAAGCTTCGAATACTACCCAACCCTATTCCCAAAATTTTTCAAACCCTCAGAATTTTCAAACCCTACAAAATATTCATCCTTACGTCCCTCGACTCAATTTCAACACACTCCTCCTCCACCCCAAAGAAACACAGCCTTTGAGGAGAAAGTGTTGAACGCCCTTCAAGGTTTGGAAACCATTACACAATTGGTGCACTCTCACACGCAATCAATCGCCAAGCTAGAATCCCAGATGGGGCAACTAGCTAATGCACTGAACAAGCGAGAGGAAGGAAAGCTTCCAAGCCAACCATTAAGTAATCCTAGGGGACAATATATGGCTCAAGAAAATCAACTAAATGCAATTCATCATGAACAAGCCAATGCTTTGACTACCCTAAGGAGTGGACGTGTAGTAGACAATAAGATTGGGGAGGACAACAATAAGGAAGGTGAAGAAGAGGATAAAAATGTGTCAAATAAAAATCTAAAACCTTCGTCTTCTTCTTCAGCTAGTCCACCTTCTGCCAAAACTCATATCCCAAAGGCCCCATTTTCTGAAGCTCTTAATTCACCCTCTCCCTTTGGCAAAAAAGGAACTTTACTAGAGAAAATGATGGAGGTTTTCAAACAAGTGAAAATCAACCTTTCGCTTCTTGATGCTATTAGACAAGTTTCCTCCTATGCCAAATTTCTCAAAGACCTTTGTACACAAAAGCGAAAATCTAGGACACATGTGCCCAAAAAGGTCTTCCTAACTGAGTAAGTGAGTTCTATTCTCCAACACAACACCCCTCCGAAATTCAAAGATCCTGGTGCTCCCACCATCTCCTGTGTCTTAGGAAATAATTTTATTGATCGAGCACTCTTAGATCTAGGGGCAAGTGTCAACCTTTTACCTTACTCAGTTTATGAGAAGCTTGTGTTAGGTGAGTTAAAACCAACCTCAGTATCCCTTCAATTGGCTGATCGATCTGTAAAAACACCACGTGGGATAATTGAAGATGTTCTTGTCAAGGTAGATAAATTCTATTTTCCAGTAGATTTCATCGTCCTTGATATGGAACATGAACCTAATCCTAAAAAACAAATCCCCGTGATCCTTGGGCGCCCCTTTTTAGCAACAGCCAATGCGTGCATCAATTGTAGAACAGGGGTAATGAACATATCATTTGGGAACATGAAGGTAAAATTAAATGTGTTCAATGCGGCCGACCAACTCGCGAGGGAAGTTGAGTGTTTTATGATAAACAAAATAGTTGACCTCATAGAAGGAGATGCAAAAACTTCCTCACGGTGTCTGGCTGAAGACAATAAACTTAGCGCTTGTTGGGAGGCAACCCAATTCTCTTAGATTTCTTTAACATTGAGGACAATGTTAGGTTTAGGTTTGGGGGTATTTTTAAGTATTTTTTTTTTCATTTTCTGTTTTGTTTGCATCTCTTGCATTCGTTTTCACTTCATAATGTCAGGTTTATCAAACGAAATAAAAAAAAATAAAAATATCTTTTAAAAAAAGTGTTCATTTTTATTTTTTTATAAAATAATAATAAAAAAAATTAAGTTTTTGTTTTTTTTAAAAAAAAACCTCATTTCTATACATTAATGCGAGAATGTTAAACACACAAGGTATATAAAATCTAAAAAGCCTAATGACTAGTCGGAAGTAATACAAATTTAAGTTCTTTTCATTAAGTCTCTCTTAGGGAGTTGTAAGCTAATTAATACTTCGGAATTTCACTACACACTGGCCGACACTTCTAAGGTCTAGGCTCGACATTATATTGATTATAGCAATCTTGGACCCTGATGAATCATACTTATCTAATCCTTTTACTAAAAAAAAAAAAAAAAACTCATCAATAATAATGGATTTAGTCAGGAACATCGAAAAGGGCTACCTATTGTCAAAGGTCAAGTGGGCTTGTGATGAGAACTCCGAGCATAAGTTCGTAGGGGAGTCTTGATGCCCGACACCTTATGCCAACTGGTGTGAGAGTTGTCGACTGATTGCTCGTTACACGGAGAAATCACCACAAGAGTAAAAGTGCACAATATATATATAAAAAGGAACAAAAAAAAAACTCTGTATTGACCTTGAAAAAGACAATAGTGTGAAAGCCGTCGTTGTAAAAATTCGAGTAAACTGGAATATTACAGATAAAGCCCGTGAGGTACTAAAGTAAATATCCACAACTCTCGAAATCCTGCAGATAAAATAATTTTGAATCAGTGAACAGGTCCTTTCGACCAATCCTTGGAAACTACTGATATTAGCAATATTTTGGAGATCCAAACCCTTAGCTTGTGAATGGTCCAGATTTCACCGAGCACTCCAGTATAAATGAGTCTTACAACTCCCTAAACGGAAACTTAATGACTTTAACTTAGATTGCATACTAACCTAGGATTTGGGCTGACTTAGTAAATAAAACCGTGTGTGTTTTGAAATTCTTATCATTTATGTATCTTAAATTAGATTTTAATTTTCTTACTAGCATGCATTTGAAATTTGATTTTCACTTCATAGATCAATCGATCTAAAAAATATATATATATATAATAACAATAATAATAAATGATTTATTTAAGTTTGTGGGTATCTTCACTGAAAATCCTCACGAGACTATAACTCGTCCACTAGGATAACCTAGGGGTTTAAAGCCTTGTTACATATGGTAAATGTAACCGCGATGCCTGCGAAAGTGAGTTAGAATTCTTCTTTTCTAGTTTTATTTTGCTCGAGGACTAGCAAAACATAGGTTTGGGGGTGTGATAAGTGCTTGATAATCTATAATTTAGTTATCTTTCCATAGCACTTATCAATATTCTTAAACTGATAAATATGTATTTTACCATGAAATTGAATGATCATTGAAATAAATTTAAAATATGGTAAAAAGCAAATAATTCTTTTCTTAAATCAGACTCTGAACTTGTCTCTCTCTTGTTTACAATCTTTCATGAAAATTACAGGAAAACATATAAGGAGGAGATTGTGTTGACCCGATTTGGTAACCCGATAGAATTGTAGTCAAGCTAAGGTTATAATTAAATGGGTTTTGGTCCTGGCTCGATCAAAAGTTATAATTAAATCTGCTAAGAAAAACGTTTGATTAACCCTTTTTATTGAGTCATGGTCTTGTTTCTAGTCTTAACTGGTCGAGTTCGATCTGAAGCAATTTAGCAATAATTAAATTTGGAAGACATTGGGCTCGAAAATAAGTTTAAGCAACTCAACGATCATGACCCACCGCAAATCTAAAGCCAATTTCCAACCAATTCCTTACCTGCCTTCATATAAAATTTATAAATTTAAAACAAAAACAAAGAAAATAATAAATGTAATAAAATAAATAAAAATAATTTCGGAAAGAATTATTGGATTCACTGTTCATATGAACAGTGTCCCGTGAAAACACTGTTCATATGAACAGTGTTAAAAAAATAACAATAATAAAATATATAAACCCCACTGTTCATCTTCTTCCCCCGCTCCCCGCAGTCTATCACGGCCGAGATGATGTCGCCTGAGAGACCCTCCACGCAATCTTCCACGCGGTGCAGCCAGCCTCCCGTTCCTCCGCCTCTTTCTCCGCCTGCATCCCCGCCTCCGCGCTACCGTTCCGAGCGTCCGAGACAGGCTCCCAGCGTATCACGCCACGGATCCGGCCACCTTCTTCTTCGGCTCCTCCCAACGCTCCCGGCTCCTCCAGCTCATCCTGCAGCATCTCCTTCCTTCCCAAATCAGCAAGCCGTGATCTTCTTCTTCCGCGCCCTAGCTCATTCCGCACGTCAACCTCCCAGAATCCCGCGGCCAGCTCCACTGATCCGGTCGTCTGCAATCGAACCGGCACCCCAGCAATCACGCCGTCCTCCTTCCGGATCGGCGCCCGTCTGCAGCTCTTCCCCAATTCCAGCATCTGCGAGCAATCATCCCACGCATCACCGGCAGACCAGCTCTCTTCCGGATTTGAAATCCCAAGCATCCGCCTCACAGATCGCGTCCGTTTTCCCCTCCTCTCCACGTGCTTGCTGGCTGATATGATGAGGAGATCTATATAAGGAGCTGGGGGGCGGGGTGGTGAGAGGGGCTCGGTGGAGAAGAAAACAGGGGAGACCCCCTGTTTCGGTGAAAAAGAAGAATCTAGCCGAGAGAGAAGAAGAGAAAAAGAAATAAAAAAAGAGAGAAAGGAGGGGGAAAGAGAATAGTTTTGATATTTTGGGAATAATGGGAGTTGATCAATTTCATTTGAAGACGGGAGGTCGTCCGGAAGCCATGCTCGGCTAAACGTCTAGTCTAGGGCTGGATGAAGCCCTAGCAATGTTACAGGGCATTGTAGTTCTTATTTTCTTTATTATTTTAGAGCTTGTTTAAATTCTTATTATCAATGAAAAATTCTTTTATTATGTTTAAACTTTGAGCATGCTATTTATTCTTAATGTTTGCTAAAGTAGTCTAAGATGATCCATGCCTAGGAAGATGAGGTGTGCTGCACCCTAGATTAGCATACTTAGGTAGACACTTCATGCTATACCGAAGATGGATTTTCCTAAAACTCTTTATGTTTTTATTTTAAAAGGCTTGTAGCCAATTTGCATGCCTCTCCAAAAGATAAAAATTAAGAACACAATCCCTAATACCATGCTGCGCGGTGGATTCCAAACCCTAGATCCATCTACTTTGATAAATTTCAATTCGTACTCATAGATTAATTTAGTTAAATCAAGTTAGTAAATTCTTCTTCGTGATTTATTTTTAAAAGAAAAATAACTTGTTTCCAATCCCTGTGGACCGACACCCGTAATCACTATCCTACAAGATACGTGCTATTGCGTGGTTTATTTTTGAAATTGAAAGAACCGATCAGTATGTCTCTGATGCATGGCTTGGAGCCATGCAATCCGAAATGGAATCCATGAAGGTCAATGATGTATGGACATTAGTTGACCCACCCAAGGGATTAAACCCATAGGGTGTAAGTAGATTTTTAAAAGAAAACAGGGCGCAGACGGAAAGGTAGAGACCTATAAAGTCCGTCTAGTTGCCAAAGGATATCGTCAGCGTTATGGTATTGACTATGACGAGACGTTTTCTCCTGTGGCAATGCTCAAATCCATTCGGATTATGCTTGCGATAGCAGCAAACTTAGATTATGAAATCTGACAAATGGATGTAAAGACCACTTTTCTAAATGGAGATTTAGAAGAGGAGGTGTATATGATGCAACCTGAAGGTTTTATATCTACAGATGAGTCTAAGGTGTGCAAGCTTTAAAAATTCATTTATGGATTAAAGCGAGCTTCACGGAGTTGGAACATACGATTTGATAAGGTGATCAAATCGTATGGCTTCATTAAGAATGAAGAGGAACCTTGCATTTATAAATGGGCAAATGGTTCAGTTATTATATTTCTTGTTTTGTATGTGGATGACATTCTTCTAATCGAAAATAACATTCCTGCATTACAAGGAATAAAGGTTTGGCTATCATCTCAATTTGCCATGAAGGATTTGGGAGAAGCATCTTACATCCTAGGGATGAAGATTTATAGAGATAGATCTAGAAGATTGCTTGGATTATCCCAATCCATATACATTAATACTATACTGAAGAGGTTCAGTATGATTAATTCCAAGAAAGGCTATCTTCCGATGGGCCATGGAATTAACCTCTCTAAGAGGGATTGTCCGACAACCCCTCAAGAAAGAGAGAGTATGAATAGAATTCCATATGCTTCGGCAGTGGGATCTATAATGTATGCCATGACATGTACTACACCAGACGTGGCATACTCAATAGGAGTAGTGAGCAGATACCAGTCTGATCCAGGTAGCAACCACTGGAAGGTTGTAAAAACCATCCTTAAGTATTTGAGAAATACTAAAGACCAGTGGCTTGTCTACGGTGATTCTGACTTAAAACTTGAGGGATATACCGATTCAAATTTTCAGTCAGATCAAGATGATAGCAAGATTGTGTCGGGATATATCTTTACTCTTAAGAGTGGGGCCATCTGCTGGAAGAGTTCCAAGCATAATACAGTGGCAGATTCTACATGTGAAGCAGAATACATCGCAGCATCTGATGTCGCCAAGGAAGCTGTATGGTTGCGGAAGTTCATCACTAAGCTTGGAGTGACACCCTTCATTGATGGTCCAGTGACTGTATTTTGTGACAACACTGGAGCCATAGCTTAAACAAGAGAACCCAAAGCACATCAGCGGACCAAGCATATTCTACGTCGCTACCACCTGGTTCGAGAGATCGTCGAACGAGGTGACATTGATCTTCAGAAGATTGATACAAAAGAAAATCTGGTTGACCCATTTACCAAAGTCCTCGGCATCAAAGAGTTCAACGAACACAAGTCAAAGATGGGTATTAGATACTGTGCCATTTGGCTTTAGGCTAAGTGGGAGTTGTTGGAAATTGTATCCTAAATGTCAATCGTCAGCATGTTGATGATTGAATTTTGTAAATGAATTGATAAATTAATAAAGTGTTATTTGGCATTATTCATCATTTCATTGTACATCTTCAAATGAACTTTTATATGATGAAGTCCTTAGGACTTGTTTTATGATAAAGGAGGATTTATCTTCAAGTCCTTAAAACTGTTCGCGATCAAATGATATGTTGTTACTAGGACGACAGCATTATCGAGATTAGATTGTTGTGCGACATATACGTTGGTTGTTCTCTTAACCAAGGAGTGTGGAGATACTGATATGTCACACAGGTGAAGTGTAGGAGTATATTTCACTGAACATGACCAATTCCGGAACGCTCTACTGTCAAGAGATGTTCCGAGTGGATATGGGTATAAGTTTGGCCCTTTTACCTGAGACCGCAACCTGTGACTAGCAAGCAACTCACTGTACTTTGGTACCGGACTACCTGAATTTCTAATTCAGTGATGGAAGGTCATTGGGTACAGTCAAGTACTTGCTTAGTCAGTTGTGAGTCAAGATGGAATTGACCCCTCCTGAAAACAGGAGATAATGCTTTCTGTTCAATTTAGCAAAACTTTGGCCAGGATAATTCTTGTGAGGAGTCACAGGATTTCTAAAATTGAATCACATCATGGATGCACTTATTATAGAGTTGACAAAACTCTGAAGTCATCCTGGCATTTAGGAGTCATAGGGATAAATTATACGGTAACCATAGTCCAAGGGTTCTTGAATGTTGCTTTGCAATCATTCGGCCTATCCGGACTTCGGGTACCATTGCTAGATGGTCATTTCGATTAGTACAAGAAGTTGTTCTTATGCTACCGACTTAGGTCCGAACCTATGGGGTCACACGCATAGAAGTTTTTAGGTTGATCGAATGGCTGATTGATGATTAAGAATCATTCAGGGGTAATTTGGTTAATTCGATTGACAAATTATCCTAAGCAAAAGTTGCATTAAAATAATTATTGAATTATTGGAGGATTAATTAGTAATTGGATTACTAATAAATTTAATTTGATTGAATTATTGGACTTTAATTAAGCCAAATTGAATTAGATTCAATTTGGGCTAAATTAGGGTTTGACCTAATTCGATCGGGTTCGACTCGAGCCGGTTGGGCATAACCTAATTGATCGGACTTGACCCAATTGGATTGGGATTGACTCAAGTCAATTAAGAGTCCTTATTTGATGAGGATTAAGAGTCCAAATAATCAGAATTTATTATGGAGAAGAATTCCTAAAATTTAGGACCCTAGCTTTCTTTCTTGGAGAAGAAAGATACCTCATCCTTATTCCTAAAAGCAGTGGTGCCTATCCTCTTTATTTTTGGCCAATTTTTGGCGTGAGAAAAAAGGAGGTGTGGAGAAATTTTTTAGAAAAATATGGCGCCTCAAATCTTCCTAAAAAGATAGGAATCAAATCCCTAATTTGTAGGGACTGCATGACGCATCAAGCAGGGTGGCGTGTAGCTGAACTTTGGGGTGCAATAACCCCCTGATTTTTAGGGATTCTTGGCACAAGATTAAAAGAGAATTTGTTCATCTCTTAGCTGCCGATTCACCAGAATTTTTTGGGAATTTTATCAGCCAAATTCATTGGCCAAAAGAGGTGTGAGGCATGGGGGGTCTTTTGGCTATAAAAGGACCTCCACACTTAGGGTTTGTAAAGATGGTCTTTAGAAAGGGTTCTAAATTCTGAAAAAATTCTAATAGCCAGCCACCTTCTCTCCTCCTTCTTCTCCTTCACTCCATCCATCATCCTCTCGAAGAAGAATCAAAAGTTGAATGCTTCGAGGGAGAAAAGTTCAGCCACTACAGCATCTCTGCATGAGCTAGCACTCCTGCAGTTGTGGATCTTTCTAGAGCTTCGTGTGGACTATCCGTAGAGGCCGGACATGTGTGCGGCTATACAAGGTGATCAAGGCATCATCAAAGTTCTCAAAGCAAAAAGGTATGAATCTGATCTCATTAAAAATTAAAATTAGAAATCAACTAGGTTGCTGAAATTCTGCATGACTACATATTAGACATAGAATCATGCCTACTTGTTTAGGATAAATGTTTAAAGTTCTGGATCTATTTTTGTTGTAGAGATATGATCTCTAGCTTGCATAGAAATTAAATAGTTTAATTCATGCTTCCGCTGTAAAATTTTTAAAATTATATGCATGCGACTACCAGGGTTTCCAACATTATCAACAAAAATCTCCGTGACACTTTCTTGAGGAAAACCCAAATAGTTTAACAAATTTTTCAATCAAATAGCATGACAAACGGTAGAACTTACCGCCACATACTCCACCTCACAAGTTGACAAAGTTACAATTGGTTGCTTCTTTGAGGACCAAGTGAATGCACCATTTCCCATAAAGAAGACATAACCGGAGGTGCTCTTTCTTTCATCCAAATCTCTATCCCAATCAATATCGGAATAGCCCACAAGTCTAAAATCATGTAAATGAGAGTAGAATAAGCCATCATTGAGTGTACTTTTAATGTATCGTAGGATCCTCTTGGCGGCATTGAGATGTGAATGATCCGGTGTTTCCATATATCTACTAATCAACCCAATACCATAAAGAATATCCAGTCTTGTGCAAGTGAGATATCGGAGGCTTCCAACCAAGCTTTTGAAGTAAGTAGAATCAACATTGCCACTTCCAATGTTCTTTCTCAACTCCAAGCCACATTCAAGGGGAGTATTAACCGAATTACATGATTCCATTCCAAACCTCTTGAGAATCTCCTTTGCATAGCTACTTTGAGAGATAAAAATTTCATCTCCATTTGCACCACTTCAATTCCAAGAAAATGAGCCATCAATCCAATATCCGTCATTTCAAATTCTTGAATCATGCTCTTCTTGAATGTATTAAACAAAGTTGGATTGTTGCCGGTGAAGATCAAGTCATCAACAGAAAGACTCAAAATCAACACATCTCCATTAGTAGTCACCTTCTTATATAAAGCAAGCTCATAAGGACACTTCTCAAAGCCATTCTTATAAAAATAATTGTCAATTCTTGCATTCCATGCTTTTGGTGCTTGCTTCAACCCATAAAGAGCCTTCTTTAACTTGTACACTTTGTCTTCATGGCCTACTTTAACATATCCCGAAGGTTGTTCTACATAAATCTCCTCTTCAAGAAAACCATTTAAGAAAGCTGATTTCACATCAAGTTGATAGATTTTCCATTTATGTTGAGCAGCCAAAGAGAGAACCAATCTAATAGTCTCTAATCGAGCAATGGGAGCAAATACTTCACCAAAATCAACTCCGGATTGTTGCTTATAACCTTTTGCTACCAACCTTTCTTTGCTTCTTTGAACTTCTCTCTTTGCATCTTTTTTTGTCTTGTACACCCACTTCACACCAATCGATTTTTTTTCTTGTGGTAAGCTCGTCAAAGCCCAAGTATCATTCTTTTCAATTGCCTTGATCTCTTCATCCATCGCTTTCTTCCACTTATCTTCTTGAATAGCCTCTTCAAAGCATATAGGATCACAATCCATGAAGAAACAATACAAATTTAGATTACCATCTTGATTCTCCATAGCTTCATAAACTTCTTTCAAGCTTCTCATTTTGAGTGGCATTTCATTAGAACTTTCTCCCGATGAAGAGGATGATGATGAAGAAGAGGATCCTTGAAAAGGTGATTATGGCTCATTCTCAACTTGTCTTGGCACTTCCTCTTGGAGGGAATGATAACTGACCTCTTCCACCATGTCTTTCACCTCTTCCTCCATAACTGAAATTTCTTTCTTGATTACTAAATCCTCTTCCTTGATTTCCATAACCTCTTCCATGGCCTCTATAACTTCTTCCTCGGTTCTCATAGCTTCTACCCCGGCCTCTTTGAGTACTAACAACATGGCATTCTTCCTTGACATCTTGCAAAAAGAGCTTGGATTGGAGAGCTTGTTCTAAAGAACTAGAAGACTTCTTGCTCATTCTATGCTCATGAACTTGTAGTATTCCCATCAAATTGATCAATTGTCATTGTGCTCAAATCTTTTGCCTTTTCAATGACTACCACCACATGCTCAAATTTTGGAGTCAAAGAGTGCAAAATTTTTTCCATCACCCTAACATCATCAATCTCATCACAATTTCTTTACATTTCATTCACAATTGACAATGCTCTTGCAAAATAATCCGAAACGGACTCCAACTCTTTCATGCTCAACTCTTCAAATTCTCTTCTCAAAATTTGGAGCCTCACCTTCATAACTTTGTCAATACCCCTATGAGCATTTTTGAGAATTTTCCATGACTCCTTTGAAGTTTTGGCATTAGAAATTTTCTCAAAATTAGCTTCATCGATGACTTGGTAGAGAGCAAATAAAGCTTTTTTATCTCCCTTCTTTGACTCTTTGAGAATATTTCTTTGACCTTCGGTGAGTCTTTCTTCTTCTTGTGGTGAGCTAGGTTCTTTAAACCCCTTTCAACTATCTCCTATAAATCTTGAGATTCCAACAAAACCTTGATTTGGATACTCCAACGATCATAGTTTCCCTTAGTTAATTTAGGAAGTTAAATAGAAAGCATATTACTCTCCATTTTAATTAAAGATTGTACCAATATCAAGCTCAAACTGAATACTCTTCAAAAATCCCCAATTTCAAACCCTAGATGCAAGCCAAGCACAAGGGAACAACCAAATCACTACACCAAGCTCTGATACCAATTTTGTTGGAGCAAAATAGATGCCAATAATATGCAAATGGCATCAAATAACAATGAAAATAGAGCTGAACAATGGGGCATAAGATAGGCTCAAAACCACTTCATACAACCCTTCATTTCAACTATGAAAAACTGAAAATAGAACATACAAATATGTCAGAAAATTAGCAACTAAAAAAATACCTTTTCTTCTTGTAGTCTTCTTTCTTTTGACACAAAAAATCTGCTCAAGGGGTTTCTCCTACCAAGCTCTCACCACCTTCTTCTTCTTTTTCAAAGAGGAACTCAAAAGACACACCTTTATGCCATACAACCCATGGGATGGTTTTTCTTTTTTTAATATAAAGTGGGACCTAAATAAAGAGATCATTAAGTACATTAAGAAATCAGAAAATTATATAGAATGCTATCAAGCAGAAAATCAAAAATAACCCATGAAATTGGGTTTATATTTCCAACAATAATTGGCAGGCAGAAATACAACTTTTTTTTTTTCTATTTTCAACCATAACAAAGATAAGAAGACGAAACTAAAGTTAGATTCCTTTCTTCCAAGATTGGTACAACTTCTGTCACCGTTGTTATCATAAAATCTCGGGAATTTCATATTGATAAACCTGGCCTTTTAATAGCTGACTTCTTAGATCGCGGCTATAGATGATGAAGCATACGACTTTACATGCATCATGAAGTCGACGGCCTTGTCAGATATATTCTCCATTTCCATGTGTGGTTGTTTTTCTGTTCCCTGCTTTGATTGGTGAGCTCGGAGCACATATTCAGAGAGCTGGAACATCCTATCTTTTATTATTCTTATTCTTATTATTATTTCTGGTGGATTGTTGATTAAGTTAGAGCTCCAGTTTTATATTCATGTTATAATTGGATCCAGTGATGTGTCTGATGAAAATTTAGTTGTTTATGTCTATATTGCTCTTTTTGCTTTCAAATTGCTTTCTGTTCCTATGAATTAATGTAATACGTTATTTTATGGATCATCTAATGAAGATTGTGTCTTGTGAGATGACTAGTTGAATGGTTTGAAAAGAGTTCGGGGTTATCATTTCTGACATCTGCACCAGAATAGGTAGCAAGAAGCAACCTGTAAGCGATTATGATAGTCAGAGGCTCTTGTTTTTATTTTTTTGATTAGATAGTGTTAGGCTCTTTGATGTTAGGAATCTTCAGAATTAGTTTCATATAATTTTAAGGCCAGATTTAATTGGTTTCGTAGGGATCAAGCAAATTTGGCACATGTATTTCGGCTAGATCTTTGTAAAGAAATAATTGGCAAGTGGTGATACGTGAAGCCAACTTTATGTTGTTGGGATAAAGCATGTAATTTTTTTTCCAAAAGTTTTCATGAAGAAATTACCTTGTGTAACTTTATGGTATCAGAATGGAAGGTCGAGCATAAGTTTGCGAGTGACATCATGAAAGATTAAGCTATCTAAAAGCAAGAAATTGAACTAATCCTATAAGTAGAAAAGTAGATATAACTTTTAAAATCTAAAGACATAAGGAATTTAAGGAAATAAAGGCCAGCTAAGGATAACTAGCAGCTTTCTATCTTGCTACTAAGAACGATGGTTGTTAGTAGAGCCTATTAAACTTACCGACTTGAACCGGATGGTATGCGGCATACCGTACTATATCGATTCCGTACTAATACCTGATACGGATGGCGTATCGATATTCGATACGCCAAAAAAAATCTGTACCATACCGTACTACCATTATGCTAGTGTGGTACTGGTACATAGTCCGAAACCGAGATGATGAACTTTTTTTCTTCTAGACATACCATGATCAAAAATTTTACCAACTACATTACTATTTTAGAATCTACCAGAGTTTGCTCCGGAATCTACCAGAGATTGCACAGAATTTACCATGTAAAGGATATTAGAGCAACCATGAGTGGATGCATATGCAAGAGAAAGCAAGTTTCATTGATTTTGTAATGAAAACTAAGATATACATAGGGGTATTGTAGGCTCTAGGGCTTGTTACAGTGACAGGGACAAGTGCATTCCCTTAGAACTCAACCAAAACTTTGAAAACAAAGTCTTGAAGCTACCAGAACAGGGAATCTCGCGTTAAGGGCAATTCTAAAAGAAAAATCGTTCTGACAACAAGAATCTATCATTGGATTGGTTCAGACAGCAATTATTATACCGTCAGATTGGTGCAGGCCGTGACTTAGATGCCTCAGCTTCCTAATTCTGGCCGGAGTTGGATGCCTCTTCTCCTGTCCTGCCATTAGAACAATTTGGATGGTAGAGGTATCACCCTCAAATCGAGTTGCAGTCAAACAAGGCCTTCCTAATTGTGAGTTTTTGCTGTCAAATTGTTCTAATGATAAGTTTTTGCCATCAGATCTAATAAAGTTGGACTCGGGCTAGTTGGCTTCAGAGGGAACTTTCTTGTGGTAAAGTTTATGCCATCAGATCATTTTGATACTTAGTTTCTTGTGGTAAAGCTTTGTGCCTTTGGATATGTCACGCCCCAGGCCCGAGATCGCGAGCCGGGGGTCCGCGCCAACCGCCGCACACCTATAGGAAACTCTCCCCACGAGCATGCAAGGCATCTTAACCAAACATCTCAGTTATATAAATAAAATAATTCAGCTGAAATAAATGCAATCTTATTCCATTGACTGACACAAATTATATAGTCTCACAGTTCTAAATATGCAGCGGAACAATAAATATAAAACATCAATTTAAATAAAGCCTAATCTAGGATAACTTGTGCTTCAGTTCTTCTAGTCGCTCTCCCATTTTAAATCCCCGATAGGTTAGTTCTGCTCTCCCATATTGTAAAACCCCGGATCGAGCTAATTCTTTGGATCTGTAAAAACAGTAAGAAATCGTATAATGAGCTAGACAGCCCAGTAAGTAATAAACACCTTAACTAGTCAATTCATATAATAACATAAAATATAAATACAAATTACGATGAATCAACATAATAACATAATCAATTCCTTTTCAAGCACAAATTCATTAAAATTCATATTTTTTGAATATCTATATACATAATCATAAATCTGATTCGAAACAAATCATATTCATCTCATCAGCCTTTAGCTACGACCACACTTATACCCTGTGGCTAGGTCAGAAACAGAACCGCACTTATACCCTGCAGAGTGGGCCAGAATACCGCACTTATACCCTGCGGAGTGGGCCAGAATACCACACTTATACCCTGTGGTGGGGCCAGAATTGCCAATGCATAACCCCCTATTGGCAGGGTCCAGAACATAGCCAGGCTGAGAGTTCTAAATCTGATGCACATCAAAATTCTTTTGTAATATAATTGATATATCATAATCCGATCTAAATATGCATATACAATGCAAGAACAGTAATATAACAATAGTCCGAAAAATATTATTTCAATTCACATATCCATTTTTCATTCAAAGCATCATCTCGTAAAATTCATAAATCACATATAAATTCATTAACAATTTATTCGATGCAAAAATAATACTATATAAATGAAGAGTCTAGCGAAGGCAGTTCATTACTTATATTGAACGCGATCCCCAATAAATCCAATTAATCTCACAAATTCCTCGCAGAACCTAATATCCAAAAATCATATTTTTCTTTTAAAATTCATCACAATGTATATAAAAACTTAAATTTAATATTTTCCCCTGGCCGACCCTGCAGAAGTGCCTAGCACTCCGAGTTTGGGTTCGGGTTCGGGTTCATACCCGTAAACCACCCCCCTTCTCTTTTTCTCTTTTTTTTTCTTTCTTTTCGTTTTCTTTCTTTTCTTTTCTTTTTTTTTTCTTTTTTTTTTCTTTTTCTTCTTCTCTTTCCCTCTTCTCCCGACTCGTCTCTTCTTTTCTTCTTTGACAAAACAGGGGCCCGTGACCCCCCCCCCCTTCTTCGTCTTCTTCCCTCCTCGGTCGATCCCAAAGGCGGCCACGGTGGCCGGCCTTGACGGCGGCAGGAGGTGGCGGAGCAAAGCCGACCACCCCCGGCGGCTGGCAGCGGCGCACAAGGCCGGCTCACCCAAACAGGGCTCTTCTATTTTTGAGTAAAAATCCCGATGATAGCCGGCTCAAAGCCATGTCAACTTGCATCACGGAAGGAGGAGATGAAAGTTAGAAGCCCTTACCTTAGCCTCCGACGAAGACCGGCGATTCTCTTTCTCTCCGGCGGCAATGGAGGAAGAGGAAGACCCGGGCCGAAGAAGACCCACCTTTTTAATGGTTCTCTCTCTCTCTCTCTCTCTCTCCCTCCCTCTCTCCCTCTCTCTCGGCCGGCAGCGGCTCCTCTTCCCATCCCTTCAAAAAGAGGAGAAGCCCTAAAAAGAATGGGGGAGCCGGCTTCTTCGGGATGGCTCCCCACCCCTTAAAAGAGGAAGAATGCGACGCACGTGAGGCCAAAATTTGGGCTGGGCCAGTCAATGGACCGGGCCCAGTTTCGGGATCTCACATCCTCCACCCCATAAAAGAAATTTCGTCCACGAAATTTTCGTACATGCAATTCAAGAGTAGAGAATACTTCTTCCAAATCAAGTCATAACACTTTTCAAACCAAAGTCGTCTTGTTTGATCAATATCAAATAATTCCATTCACCACACTTTCTCTGCACACACTGATTTAAACCTCAACATACTCGTGTCAAGTCTAGATTTTTTTTTTTTTTTTTTTAGAATTACTTGCTTATTGGTACATTCATTTTTATATCTTCATCCGTGTGAACACTTTCAAAATTTAAAAATTTATATTCTTCTTTTGACAATTAATCAAAAAAAAATGTTATGTAACTATTTAATTTTTTCTAGCAGCATAATGAGTTGTCTAACAAAGAGCAGTGGGCATGGCAAAACAATAAATAGAAATAAATATTGGGACTAGATTAATACCTGTCGTCAACACATCAGAAGCCTGTGCATCTTGCTGTGTAAGTGCAAATACTCTTCCTTGAGTCTTTGGTCCCTGGCTTCCTTCCACTGCCTGAGTAGGTCTAGTCTCGTTTCTTTGTGGGCAGTCTGCAATTTTATGACCTATCTTACCACATCTAAAATAGGCGCCGGTGTTCCAATGGCAATCCTTGTCTGCATGAGCCTTACCACATCTGGAACATTTATTGTTATTCATCTGCTTAGGATTGTCACTCGTAGATTTCTTGTTTGAACTTTCGGCGTTTTCATTGCTTTGCCCCTGGAATTCATTTGACCTGTTCCTCTTCTTTTGATTTCTTTCCCTTTCCAACCGTTCATCATTAACTTCCCTTTCAATTATCAAAGCCTTATTTACCACAGCTGCATAGGTAGTCAATTCATAAGGTACCACTTGTTTTCTAATTTCAATCTTTAGTCCCATCTCAAATTTATGCGCTCGATCTAGCTTATCCTCGACTAACTTTGGAACAAATTTAGCTAGCTCGGTAAATTTAGCTTCATATTCTGCAACAGTCATATTTCTTTGCTTTAGATGAATAAACTCCTGCTCTTTTTGCGTCCTTACACTCCGAGGAAAATACTTATCATGAAAGGCTCCTCGAAATTTTTCCCAAGTGAGTGGCTCCCTATCCTGTTCATATTTATGTTCCAACATCCGCCACCAGTTGAATGCCTCACATTGCATCATGTATGATGCAAACAAAATCTTTTCATCATCCTGGCATCTCAAGACAGCAAATGCTTTTTCCATCTCTGTAAGCCAGTTGTCTGCTTCCAACGGTTCTGTAGTCCCCTTGAAAGCTGGAGGAGCCAGCCTCTTAAATTCAGCAATATTGCTACGTTGTTCACACTGTTCCCCTCGTCCTTGCTGTGGCTGTGTCTGGGGCAACTGCGCTTGTTGTTGGAGCAACTGCTGTTGTACCAGCTGTTGCATCTGCATAAGGCCCACTATGGTCTGCATAACCTGACCTAGGCCCGGCTCTTGTTGTCCTGTCTGAGTATCACTAGCAGGATTGACGACTCTCTCCTGCTGAGGGGTGTTACCAACTTGTTGGGGTGTGCTGTCATTTTGCGGGTTGGGTGCCTTATTAGTAGCTCTGCGAGTAGTCTTTCTCGTCCGACGTGGAGGCATCTTGATCTATGTCTATCAGATAGCAGCATACAAATAATAAGCTTACCAGTTCATTACAAGTACATAGAATGGTTGTTACAATCATCATAAACTAACGTCCCAATGTCCCTAGTGTCTACCCACCTACACTCATGTCATGTCAGATTTTCTTATCTTAGAATTTATCCATTCATGCTCTGATACCATAAAAATTGTCACGCCCTAGGCCCGAGATCGCGAGCCGGGGGTCCGCGCCAACCGCCGCACACCCGTAGGAAACTCTCCCCACGAGCATGCAAGGCATCTTAACCAAACATCTCAGTTATATAAATAAAATAATTCAGCTGAAATAAATGCAATCTTATTCCATTGACTGACACAAATTATATAGTCTCACAGTTCTAAATATGCAGCGGAACAATAAATATAAAACATCAATTTAAATAAAGCCTAATCTAGGATAACTTGTGCTTCAGTTCTTCTAGTCGCTCTCCCATTTTAAATCCCCGATAGGTTAGTTCTGCTCTCCCATATTGTAAAACCCCGGATCGAGCTAATTCTTTGGATCTGTAAAAACAGTAAGAAATCGTATAATGAGCTAGACAGCCCAGTAAGTAATAAACACCTTAACTAGTCAATTCATATAATAACATAAAATATAAATACAAATTACGATGAATCAACATAATAACATAGTCAATTCCTTTTCAAGCATAAATTCATTAAAATTCGTATTTTTCGAATATCTATATACATAATCATAAATCTGATTCGAAACAAATCATATTCATCTCATCAGCCTTTAGCTACGACCACACTTATACCCTGTGGCTAGGCCAGAAACAGAACCGCACTTATACCCTGCGGAGTGGGCCAGAATACCGCACTTATACCCTGCGGAGTGGGCCAGAATACCACACTTATACCCTGTGGTGGGGCCAGAATTGCCAATGCATAACCCCCTATTGGCAGGGTCCAGAACATAGCCAGGCTGAGAGTTCTAAATCTGATGCACATCAAAATTCTTTTGTAACATAATAGATATATCATAATCCGATCTAAATATGCATATATAATGCAAGAACAGTAATATAACAATAGTCCGAAAAATATTATTCCAATTCACATATCCATTTTTCATTCAAAGCATCATCTCGTAAAATTCATAAATCACATATAAATTCATTAACAATTTATTCGATGCAAAAATAATATTATATAAATGAAGAAGGCAGTTCATTACTTACATTAAACGCGATCCCCAATAAATCCAATTAATCTCACAAATTCCTCGCAGAACCTAATATCCAAAAATCATATTTTTCTTTTAAAATTCATCACAATGTATATAAAAACTTAAATTTAATATTTTTCCCTGGCCGACCCTGCAGAAGTGCCTAGCACCCCGAGTTTGGGTTCGGGTTCGGGTTCATACCCGTAAACCACCCCCCTTCTCTTTTTCTCTTTTTTTTTCTTTCTTTTTGTTTTCTTCTTTTCTTTTCTTTTGTTTTCTTTTCTTTTCTTTTCTTTTTCTTCTTCTCTTTCCCTCTTCTCCCGACTCGTCTCTTCTTTTCTTCTTTGACAAAACAGGGGCCCGTGACCCCCCCCCTCTTCGTCTTCTTCCCTCCTCGGTCGATCCCAAAGGCGGCCACGGTGGCCGGCCTTGACGGCGGCAGGAGGTAGCGGAGCAAAGCCGACCACCCCCGGCGGCTGGCAGCGGCGCACAAGGCCGGCGGCTAGAGGACAAGCCCGAACAGGGCTCTTCTTTTTTTGAGTAAAAATCCCGATGATAGCCGGCTCAAAGCCATGTCAACTTGCATCACGGAAGGAGGAGATGAAAGTTAGAAGCCCTTACCTTAGCCTCCGACGAAGACCGGCGATTCTCTTTCTCTCCGGCGGCAATGGAGGAAGAGGAAGACCCGGGCCGAAGAAGACCCACCTTTTTAATGGTTCTCTCTCTCTCTCTCTCTCCCCCTCCCTCTCTCCCTCTCTCTCGGCCGGCAGCGGCTCCTCTTCCCATCCCTTCAAAGAGAGGAGAAGCCCTAAAAAGAATGGGGGAGCCGGCTTCTTCGGGATGGCTCCCCCCCTCCCTCTCACACGCCCTCACGTGCGACGCACGTGAGGCCAAAATTTGGGCTGGGCCGGTCAATGGACCGGGCCCAGTTTCGGGATCTCACAGGATAGCTTCTGATGCCAGGTTCCTTTCATTAGATCCAAAATCTAACTAATTTCGCTCTGGCCTTTGTTTAAATTGGTCTCAGCTTGGTCCAGTTTTGATGTTGATTGTTGTGCCGTCAGTGACCTTCTAACAGTAGACATCTTGTCCTGCCATTGAATACCTTGTAACCATAGTAATCTTATTGTTGACTATTATTAGTAGTTGTAGTAAAATATTACTATTTGAACCAAATTTGATGAGATTAGGATGGCAATGGATCGTGTCAGCTCGTATTATAAAGAAATTTATCATTTCATACTCAAATTATTACCATGCACATGTACCTCGCTACTGCAAAAGATATTAGATATCGAATAAGTTTTAAATGATTTTAGTATAAATTAAATGCTAATATCCTTTCCTCATAAATTATTTAAGATTTATTTGATATATTATAATCTTAACCTAGATAAGTTAAGTTGTGCTTTGATCAATAAATCACTATAAATTTGAATTTTGGAGAGGTTCCTTGAACTCTTTACCGGTGTCCAACAATGTAAGATCCTCCTTCATAAATCTCCCAGAAAAAAAAAATCTAATTAGAATTATTGCAGAATTGAAAGTTGTGAAGTTGCTATATATAGCGTTAGGATAAGCTGCTGGAATAGGTAATGTTTGAGAGGACACGATCAATTCACTAGATTGACTTGGGTGGTTTATTTGTACCCAATCTGACATGTTAAGTTGATATCAGCTTGTCTAATATATTAGTTAATGTAAAGTCAGCATCATACCTAGTCAATCTCTTGCTATATGTGATATTTTATAATATAATTCTACCTCCTAAATATTCCCATGAAGATTTAAATGGATTGGTGATAACCGATCAGTCTAGTGTTCAAGTTGTAATTTTACCAAACCATTATGATTGTTAAGTAGGCTAATCTGGATGAAACCAATAGCTTCCACAATCAAAAATTCAAATTAAAATATGTGCAACTAGAACCCATTAACCTTGTGCCCAGCTCGTGCCAAATTAGTGGGTTCAACAAAGGATTGTCACCTTTAATGAGCTATAAAAGTGCCAAATAATAGGCATTATCTCCATCATATAAAATCATTATATCAGTGTGATGTGCATCCAAGCTGACCACAGCTCACTAGAAGGACCAACCAATTACAATTCGCTACGGCGCCGGTGCGCGGCTGGTCAGGAGCTGCCACCTGGCAGACCCAACACCTTGCGACCGGGTTCGCATTTCGAGAGTTCCCCACATTGGCAGCATGCTAGTAGGAAACTTCGGTGATCACCAAATTCTGTTGATGTGACAGGGAAATGCTTGTGCTTGATATCTAGGTCGTACTATGGCTAGTCATTCTTAGTCAACCCATATGTCCTAATTCTGCGGCGGTAGGTAAACTCCTTTACTTATACAATCATCCAAAATGGGGGAAACTAGGAGTAAGTGCTCCGACGCCCTAACAAACTGCAAGAGAATCTTCTTCTATTCTCTGAGCATGATTCTGATTTAAGCATCGAAGGGTCCTCCGCCGGACGCACTCTGGCAAGAGGATTTCTTCGTTTGCGCTTTTTCAGGTAGGAGCGTGGCCATCCAACCAGGATCCCTATAGTAGCAACCCGCTATGAGTCCTCATCTCAAAAAAGCAAATCGCTGAGTTCTCCAGTGTCACCGTGTCTCATACGATGCCTAGGACGGACCGATTCTTTCCAATAACAGATTGACACTAGAGGGTCTTGGAAGCCCGCCCTTGAAGGTTCTGTCTCCATACCATCATGAAGTCTCGAAGGGTGCAGCCAACACCTTCCAATCCTCAGTTGAATGCACTAGAGGAGTATGGCGGCTCTTTACAAAGCTCGTAAAGGGCTTCGCCCCCGCTAGAACTACAGACAGTCCCAAGGGTGACCCCTGAACAATTTCAAGTGCTTCTTCAATAGGTCTAGAACTAACCACTGTGATCCAACACATGCAGCAGTCAGCGGCCCCTCAGCAGCAGCAATAAGAGGCATGTGAACAAGGCTGTCATGAAGATCTGGCGCGTCTAAGTCATCATGAAGACATGGAGCATGGCGGTCGTCACTCCCTACCTCAGAGTGGGGGGCAGGCATCGTTCAGCCAGCCCCCTGCCATTATAGCTTTGGCAAGGCTCTGCACAACCACCACACTCAGCTGTGGAGTCAAGTGAAGGAAGGCCAATCCTGATCTGCTAACTCCCCCTCCTAGGAGGAGTCAGCGTCAAGCCATTCTTCCTCCCACTGACCAGACAAGGATTTTAGGAGGGAAGCTAGCTTCGACCACAAGCTTGAGGAGATGTGCCGGCGCCTCGAAGAATCGAGGCAGCTTCAAGCCAGTCAAGGCCAAGACATGGAGTTCACTACCGAACCCCCATTCTCAACAAAGATAATGGGGGAGCTTGTTCCTCCCCATTTCAAGATGCCATATGGTTGGAGACGTATGATGGCACCTCGGACCCTCTAGACCATTTGGAGAACTTCAAAGCTCGCATGATACTCTAGGGAGCCACCGATGCGGTGCTGTGCAGATCCTTCTTGGCTATTCTTTGAAAGACAGCTCATTGTGGTACACCGGGCTACAGCCGGGCTTGGTCCACTTGTTCGAGCAGCTCGGCAGGAGTTTGCTGCCCATTTGATGCGATTGGATCCACTAGACCGTCTCGGACTGAATCATTTGGTTATTTTTACTTTTGAATCCTTGATGTTAATTTTATTTCAGTATAGCCTTGCTCGGGCTAGCCGACTTGGCCTTTATTAGAGTCGCTTTGGGTTTAGTTATTTCTTGAATTCAATTAGATCAAGTCAAGTTAAGGGGTCAGGTAGCCACCTATAAATAGATGTGGTGAGCACCTATTTCAGCATGGAAGAATTAATTGAAAGGCTTTTGCCCTATCTTTCTTTCCTTCTCTCCTCTCGTCTTGCGACGCCTTCCTCCTCTCCCTAGGCCGCCATCCAAGGCCGCCGTCCCCTCCTTCGTCTGGCTGCACCACCTCTGTCCCGAGAGGCCAGCCACCTTCTCCCTCTTCTTACTCTTCTCCTTGATCCCTACCAGCCTCTACAAACAACTCCATCCCGTCGGATTATCAGCCCATCCTCCCCTGCGCAGTCGTCAGTCGGAGGCTGATATCTCGAGATCCTGACATCTCCTCTAGACCCACGACTATCGTTGGAAAGCTAACGCGGAGACCTACAACATATCCAGAATTAAGATCGATCTGACGGACGGATCTTTGGGAATTGCACCCGCAAGCAGGTCGGAACCACCCTCCCAGAAATCAAGAAGAGTCAAGAATCTTGAGATACGGATCGAATTCTATCAGATCGCATCAATTTGGTATCAGAGCAGTTCAATCCTTGGCCTTGAAAGATGGTGAACACCCGCTCTACAACCTCGAAGCAGCAAGAAGCGGCATCTTCAAAGGGCGTCGACCCATATCAAGAAGGCTCGCGATCACCCGCGGCCTCGGCGGACCTGAGACCCGATCTTGATTCCACCGACCGTCTCTTAGTGTTCTTGCGTGGGAATCAAACAACTATGCAGCAGAGCCAACAACAATTGATGGAGAAGATGGATACCACGCAACGCCATATCGAGATTGTTGCCCAAGGTGACAAGCCAAGAAGGGGGGGTGAATTGGTTTTTCTAAGTTATTACTATCTTACTTTAGTTGATTGATGAGTGAGTGAAATTAGAACAATGCACAATACAAACACACAAGAAGTATAGTGGTTCGGTGCTCTCCTAAGCACCTACGTCCACTCCCCAAGCGACCCCTTGGAAATTCACTATAATCCCTCGGATTACAGTTGGATTGTTTTCCGGGCTCACAATCCAAAAACTTTTACACTTTGGTTTTCCGGGATCACCAATAACCTTTGTTGGTTTTACGGGCTCACCAACGAACCTTCATAATTGGTTTTATGGGTTCACCAATAAACCTACACCGTTGGTTTTGCGAGCTTACCAACAAACCTTTACAAGGTGATTAATAAAAGAAAGAAGAAAGTTGAAGCTTCTAGATGAGCAAATATAACAATTATAATAGAGAATAGTTATCGCTTGATGAGACTTCTCTCTTCTTTGTCAAGAATGCTTCACTCTTCAAGGGTGGATAGAGCTTTTGATATCTCTTGGAGTCTGCTCAACCATTTCCTTTTTAACTCTTGAATGGAGCACTTGGATGAAGAAGATTAGGGCACTTGTCTTTCTTGTGTAAGCTTTGATATTTTGCAAAAGGATACTTCCTCTGATGAATACTGTCACTTTAAATAGTTTCTTTCATCCATTGGACAAGCCCCAATGGTTAGAATTTAAAAACTAACCGTTACTCACTGTTGGGAGGTCAAAAAGTACTTCTGCAGAACTAGCCGTTATGCTTCTGCCCGTGCTTGGGTCGACTCAACTTTTACTGGGGTTGACCCAACTTTCACTTGGGTCGACTCAACTTCTACTGGGGTCGACCCAACTTTCACTTGGGTCGACTCATGAAACATTGGGGTCGACCCTCTCAGAAACCACAGAACCTTGCATTTCAGCCTTCCTTTACTTGGGTCGACTTAACACTTTTTTGAGTCGACTCAAGGTTCAGTTGGGTCGACTCAACTTCCACTTGGGTCGACCCTCTCAGGGTTTCCAGAGAACCTATTTTTGAATGTCATTGCCTTTGGGTCGACTCATGTTAACTTGGGGTCGACTCGAGTTTGGGTCGACTCAAGTTTCATTTGGGTCGACCCTCTCAGGGTTTCCAGAGAACTGTTTTCTTGAGGCTTGAGGATTAGGTCGACTCATCCTTTACTTGGGTCGACCCAAGTACTGTTCATCCATGCCATTTTTGCAGAAATGTGCCAGATGGTTTCTTGATATGCCGGGGTCGACTCAATCAATCTTGGGGTCGACTCAATCCACACTTTGCTGCAACTTAAGGTTAGATTCATCCATATAATCAATGAAATAAACTTTAAGCAATTTTGAATATATGTCATGGTAGTGCTACATACTCCAAACAATGAAAATTACTATTGTCCACTTAAGAGTATGTCTCACTTGAAGCTTTGCCGAATTAGAATTTAGAATTCACTATCCCTTTCCTATCGCAAATTTTATCTCATTAATAATCAATGAAATGCATCTTTATCTCATTATACTAATGTATCGAGAGTGATGGACTTATTAATGATGTATCAAATTAACTTGTAACATACTCTTAATCATTGTATTAATCATCAAAATACCACTATCATCCTCAATCTCCCCCTTTTTGATGATTACAAAATACTGAGTATGAGCCTATTGATACTTAACTAAAAATTAGTTTTAGAAGGGATCAAGTTGCTGAATTTCAGCTTTTCAAATTTGAGAGTGAAGTCTCCCCCTATTTTATCCAAATATTTCCAATTTGACCTTTTGAATTACTTCCCCTTTCTTTTATATTTCATTAAAGATGAAACTTCAAAAATTTGAGATAAAGCATGAGTTTCAGATTATGTATCGAGGTGTGAAAGGTATGTGCCAAATTCTGAAATTCGATTTAAGTCTTAGACTTTAACATTTTTATTGTTACAAATTTCTCCCCCTTAAATGTACAGTCTTTCCTAATATAATTTTCAACCTTGTTTGTCAACTTATACTCTTTTCTTGCTTCTCCCCCTTTTTGTTATCATCAAATAGGTGCATGGTAATAGATAAGTAGACACAATAAATAATAAACAGTTCAATTTCATTGATCAAAATGGAACATTGTAATACATTAATGTCAAAACAAAACAAATACAATGTTCCTCAATCAAGGTACAAAGTACATGATCAACACAAAATATATATGAGAACTAGATATATATCCTAGGCTCTAATCATAATACTAATATCAGCCTAGGGGGTATCTAATGGCTGTGATCTAGTCCTCATCCTCCGAGCATATGTGGCGAGTGGAGGTCGAGCCTGATGGGACTGAGTTTGGCGTGGAGCTCGGTGAGCTGGATGACTCGGTGCCGAAATCTTTGACTTAGCTGCCTGGGGCACAGATGGACCATGAACCTCTCTCTCTCTCCGTAGAGCTCCTATCTGCTCTCTAAGATCGCCAATCTCAGCAGTCATAATATCCAATCTGCTCGTCAATCCATCAGTGATAGTCCTCGCCTGAGCTGACATAAGCTCAGTCATCCTACTCCAAAACTCATCTGAGTACCCCGCGGGAACAGATGACGAAGGTCCAGCCTCTGAAGGTGCTGTAGGATGATCCGCAGGCTCCTCATCCTCTGGTGCATCACCCTCTGGAGCATCACCCTCTGGTGCATGTATCCCAGCTCCTGTACGCACCCACTGCCCGTTCACCTTCTTATAACCCATGCGAATAAGGGATCGTGCAGTGTACGTGTCAGTAAAAAGTAGATGCCTGGAGATCTCTCCCTCTACTGATATGTCATGCTGTCGGAAGATCAGGATGAGTATCATACCATAAGGCAGGGAGACTCTCGAATTGCATATGACCTTTCTCATCTGCCTAAGTATCATAGCTGGGAGGTTCAGGGGAATGCCCTGAATAATATGCTCCATGACGACCAGGTCTCGCTCAGAAATAAGATCAAATCTTCCGCTTTTCGGAAACAAAATCCGACCTATGAAGTTGTGCAACAACCTCATCTCAGCTGAAAGAGAGCTTGCTATTATATTTTCGGAATAATCAAAATCATCATTCTCGAGAATCAACTGTAGAGCTCTCAACTTATTTTCAGGCTTTTCTGGAGTTGCTCCTTCGCAGGGGAGATGAAGCAACTCACTTAAACTTTCTTCGGAAACCCTAACCCTTACTCCTCGGACTTCAGATATAAGCCCTCCCATTCCAGTTTTTAGGAAGGTATAGAACTCACGAACCAATCCTGGGTAGATCACCACATCTAGGGAGCAAAGATACTCCCATCCTTGCTTTCGGATCCAATCACCCAACCGGAACCCTTCTTGATCCAAAAACTCGGAGTGGATCCTTCTTCCCGTGGTAACCGGTCTCCCTGCAAATTTTGCAAGTTGGACTGAAGGGGAGGGAGGAGGAGGAGGCTCTACACGTGTCTCACCTTGTGGAGGCACTGTAGAAGGCTCTGTAGCAGCTCTATCCACACGGGTGGTCCGTGAAACCCTCCCGAATCGCTTGGCTACGGCTCTCTTGGGTTCCATTTCTTCAAGATCTTGATCTAATCTACTGTTTGGAGATGATTGGAAGAGATTTGAGAGTGGGGAATAGGGTTTTCGAAAGAGGACAAAGAGAATACAGTGCCCTAGATAGCTCACGGGTGCCCCTTTTAACAGTGGGGTCCCGTCGTTGGGTCGACCCTAGATTTTTCTTGGGTCGACCCCATTCTGGGTTGGGTCGACCCCATTCTGGGTTGGGTCGACCCAAGTTCAGAAATTTTTCTTTCTCTTTCTTTTTCCTTTTTAAAAATTTTCCGTTCTTCCAATCCTTACAAATTCTTACTGGGACAATGATACATGAGTTAGAAATCTATAGATGACTAGTTTGACTAATGTTTCATGGGTTTTTAGAAATGGGAGGAGAGTATCATGATACAGCTTGCTCCTTTTTATATCTCCTCAATCAAAAGGATCACATATGCCTAATTCCCTCCTTAGCATGCAAAATCTATCTTTACTCAAAGGTTTTGTGAATATGTCAGCTAATTGTTTCTCAGTATATATATGCTCAATACAAATGTTTCCATTTTGCACATGATCTCTAATAAAATGATATCTTATTTCAATGTGTTTGGCTTTAGAGTGCTGAACCGGATTTTTAGTAAGGTTGATGGCACTAGTATTATCACACTTTATAGGAATGTTATCTAGTTTAATTCCATAGTCCTCTAGTTGTTGCTTAAGCCATAATACTTGAGCACAGCAACTGCCGGCGGCTATATATTCGGCTTCAGCCGTTGACAGTGCTACTGAATTCTGCTTTTTGCTAAACCATGATACCAAATTATTTTCTAAAAATTGAGATGTTCCACTAGTGCTCTTCCTATCTAATTTGCATCCAGCAAAATCTGCATCAGAGTAGGCAAGCAATTCTAGACAGGAGTCTCTTGAGTACCATAATCCTATGTTTGTAGTCCCTCTCAAATATCTAAGGATTCTTTTAACAGCACTTAAATGTGACTCCTTAGGATCTGATTGGTATCTAGCACATATTCCCACACTAAACACTATGTCTGGTCTACTAGCACTAAGGTAGAGCAAGGATCCAATTAATCCTCTATAAAGCTTCATATCAATACTTTTTTCTTTCTCATCTTTGTCTAGCTTACTAGTGGGATTCATTGGGGTGCCTACTCCCTTGTGATTTTCATTCCCAAACTTCTTTAATATTTCTTTTGTATACTTAGTTTGATGAATGAAGATACCTTCTTTAGTTTGTTTGATTTGTAACCCGAGAAAGAAATTTAGTTCTCCCATTAAACTCATCTCAAATTCTCCTTGCATTAAATTAGCAAACTCTTTGCAAAGATTGTCATCTGTGGCACCAAAAATTATGTCATCTACATATATTTGTACCACTAGCAGATTTTTATCTTCTCTTTTAAGAAAAAGTGTTTTGTCTACATTTCCTCTACTGAAATCATTATTCAGTAGAAATTTGCTTAGTCGATCATACCAAGCCCTAGGTGCTTGTTTTAGTCCATATAATGCCTTATGTAGTCTAAACACATGATTTGGCAATTCATGATTTTCAAAACCAGGAGGTTGCTCTACATATACCTCTTCCTCTATAAAACCGTTTAAGAAGGCACTTTTTACATCCATTTGATACAACTTGAAATCCATAAAACATGCAAAAGCTAGAAGTAACCTAATAGCCTCTAATCTAGCCACGGGAGCAAATGTTTCCTCAAAGTCTATCCCTTCTTCTTGATTGTATTCCTTAGCTACAAGTCTAGCTTTATTTCTTATAACTACCCCATTTTCATCTAATTTATTTCTAAAGACCCATTTTGTTCCAATTACAGAGTTATGCTTTGGTCTCTCAGTTAATGTCCATACATTACTTCTTTTGAATTGATTTAATTCTTCTTGCATAGCATTTATCCAATTGATGTCTTTTTCAGCTTCTTCATAAGTCTTAGGTTCTAACTGTGAAACAAAAGCAAGATAATCATTTAAATTTCTGAGAGAGGATCGAGTTCTTACCCCTTGAGATGGATCACCAATGATTAAGTCTTTAGGATATCCATATGCATACCTCCATTCCTTTGCTAAGTCTTGAGATTGTGGTGGCACGCAATCATTTTCCATCTCTTGATTTGGCACGTCATTAAGATTCAATTTTTCAAAGTCAATAATTCCTGCATCATCATCAAGAATATTTTCTCTCCTAGGAGACTCACTATCAGACTCATCAAAAATGATATTAACTGACTCTTCAACTACAAGAGTTCTTTTATTGAATACTCTGTATGACCTGCTAGATGTAGAGTATCCTAAGAAGATACCTTCATCTGACTTGGCATCAAATTTACTTAGATCCTCCTTGCCATTGTTTAAAATGAAACATCTACATCCAAATACTCTAAGATACTTAGCAGTTGGTTTCTTATTCTTCCAAAGTTCATAAGAAGTTTTCTTGGTTATTGGTCGTATTAAAACTCGATTTAGAATATGGCAAGCAGTGCTTATAGCTTCAGCCCAAAAGTACTTTGGAAGATTTGACTCGCACAATATTGTGCGTGCCATTTCTGCCAAGGTTCTATTTTTCCGTTCAACAACCCCATTTTGTTGAGGCGTTCTAGGTGCTGAAAATTGATGTGAGATACCATTTTCATTATAAAATTCTTCAAAGTGTTGATTTTCAAATTCAGTTCCATGATCACTTCGAATTGCTATTAAGGTGAGTTTCTTTTCATTTATGATGTTTTTATAATATTTCAAGAATGCTGAAAATGCTTCATTTTTATGTGCAAGAAATGAAACCCATGTATATCTTGAAAAATCATCTACTATAACTAGTCCATACTTCTTCCCTCCTAGACTCGCGGTTCTAGTGGGTCCAAATAGATCCATATGTATGAGTTCAAAGGGCCTAGTGGTCGATACTATATTCTTTGATTTGAAGGATGATTTTGTTTGCTTTCCTAATGAGCATGGTCCACAGATTTTGTCCTTTTCAAAGATCAGTTTTGGCACATCTTTTATTAATTCCTTCTTGACTAGTTTTGATATTAAGTCCATACTAGCATGTTCTAGTCTACGATGCCAAAGCCAGCTTGTTTCATTTTTCTTTTCTTCATTAGTAATTAAACATAATCCATTTTTCTTGCCTAATTCATGAAGGTCTACCATGTAAATATTTCTTTGTCTTTGACCTATAAGTACAATGCTATTATCTTTAGAATTTGTGATTAAGCAAACTGAGGCTTCAAATGTAACTTTAAACCCTTTATCACAAAATTGACTTATGCTAAGTAAGTTATGTTTCAAACCATTAACTAATAAGATATTTTCTATAAAGATAGATGGAGTAATGAAAATTTTACCCTTTTCAATGATATATCCTTTTTCATTGTCTCCATAGGTTACTACTCCACCCTTCTTAGATTCCAAGATGACAAATTGTTCTACGTCACCTGTCATGTGTCTTGAACAGCCACTATCTAGATACCATCGTTTATCCACCTTATTAGCTGCAAGACACCCCTGCAATCAAGATCAAGAATAAGCTTTAGGTACCCAAACTATGTTGGGTCCTTTAGGGTTAGTACTTGATGTTCCTTTTGGAACCCAAACTTTCTTGAATTTAAGCTTATGATTATTACTCAATTTGTTGTTGCTAGACTTTCTATAGTTACATTCAAATGCTTTATGTCCTAATTTATTGCAGCAATGACAAGTTATCTTTTCATTTTTGGCTTTCACAAATATGTTCTTTAAGTATTTTTGTTTCCTATTTGTTTTATATCCTAATCCAGCTTTATCATATACGGCTTTTTGACTATCAAGAATCATATTTAATTTGGTTGAGCTAAGTGTAAACTTGTCTACTAAGGATTTGTATTTTTCAGCATCTTCTTTTAACTTGACATTTTCAGCAATTAGATTCTCGGTTTCATTTGTGAATCTCTTACTTAATGTTTCATAGATATTAGATAGTTTCAGCTTATCTTTGATAAGAGATTGATTTTTGTTGCTGGTGGTCCAAACCGAGAACGATTGGCACAGCGGTGTGAACGGAGTTCCGTTTGAGTTGCCTTGGTTGGTGTTGATTGCGCTCCACCTTCCACCGGAAAACCTGCAAGCAAGCCTCGCACCACCACTGGGGTAGTGGGGGCCCTCCGACGATCAAGTTAGAGGAGATTGGAGGAGAAGGAGAGATAATAGTAGCAAGTAAGAGAATGCTCTGGAAGTTCTTGCTTACCCCCCCTTCTCCCCCAGCCGCATATATACCAGGCTGGGGGGTCTTTCAGGGGGGTTCGTCATCGTGGGGCACGATGGAGCTGCCACTGACACGGCCGTTACAGGGCGTCGTGGGGCAGCGCTGGGTACGGCCGTGACAGGGCGTAGTGGAGCTCCGCCTTGTACGGCTGTTACAGGGGATCGTGGAGCAGCGCCAGATACAACCGTTGCAGGGAGTAGTGGAGCAGGAGGCTGCGGCGTGCCTCTGGGGAATAGCCTGTCGTTGTCGAGAGATGTCCGACTCGGGGTCGGGCTGCGGAGACGAAGATGTCCGACTCGGGGTCGGATTGCTGGATCAAGGGGCTGCCGACTCGGGGTCGGGCTGCGGAGGCGAAGATGTCCGACTCGGGGTCGGATTGCTGGATCAAGGGGCAGCCGACTCGAGGTCGGGCTGCGGAGCCGAAGATGTCCGACTCGGGGTCGGATTGCTGGATCAAGGGGCAGCCGACTCGGGGTCGGGCTGCGGAGCCGAAGATGTCCGACTCGGGGTCGGATTGCTGGATCAAGGGGCTGCCGTAGTTTTCCTGGGCGCGCGTGCCGGTCACGTGGGGCATGGTGGCTAAGTTCCCCCGTAACAGTAGCCCCCCACTTCCGAGCCTGGAACCAGAAGGGGAACGGGTGAAGGGAGTGATGCTTCGAGATTGCCGCCATCCCTCGGAGAGGCGCGCGCGCTTCGAGCTCCCCGCCTTCTTTATGGCGTATGGCGGTTATTGCTGACCTGGCAGTCTGAGGATTTCGGCGGACATCCTTCCTTAATGGCGTCGATTCGCCTTTGGGGCGCGAGCGACCCTTCGGCAGCCAGGCGTCCTCTGGCGTCACCGAGGCGTCACCCACCTTTCGGCCTATTTAACCGGGGGCCCTCCTCCGTCCGCTTTTCTCTTTACAGACATCTTTGAGTTTCTCCTTTGCGCTGCCGTCATTGCCGTCGGACTGTTCGCTTGCTCCTCCTTTGACGCTCTCGGAGCCGTTCTTCCTTCTCTTCTGGTGAGTTGCCCCATTCTTCAATTCAAGGCTCTCCACACTTTCTCCTTTTGTATTAGTGTACTCCAGTTGTTCCGGTACTTTCCCCCTTTTTGACCCCGTCCTGGCCGTAGATTCACTGGCCATTAGGGATGGGCGAAGTGAGAGCAGACCGCATTAAGTCGGAGCTGGTCGCCGAAGACCTAGATAGGTTCGTGGCTCGATACCACCTTCCCGAGGCCTGCAACGTTACGCTCCCGGGGCCTGAGGAGAGGATGTCCCATCCTCCTCCAGGGAAGGTTGCCATCAATGAGGGCATTCTTCAGGCCGGGTTCCGCTTTCCCCCCTCGGACTTAGTCGTTCAGGTGCTTCGGGGTTTAAGAGTTGCGCCGACGCAACTGGTGCCGAACTCATGGCGCGCCCTGACGGCCTTTCAGGTTCTCTGCCGCATGCACGAGGTTCCCGCCACCCTGAATGTCTTTTGGGAATGCTACGGCCTGAGCGGCCACCCCCAGGACAAAGGGTGGTGGTGCTTTGCGGCGCGGCGAGGGTGCGGCCTCGTCAAGGAGGCTCCTACCTCCATTCACGGCTGGAAGGGGCGCTTCTTTTTCGTTGACGCAGATCCCTCTTGGGGAATCAGGGCAACCTGGGAGACGCCGATGAAGTCCCCGATTGGCCTATCGAGGTTGTCGAGGGAGGAATCCGATGGCGTCGCCGTCTTGAAGGGGTTGGTTGCCGAGGGCCGGCTCCCCTCGGTGGCTCGACTTATTTCTGAGGATACCTTGGTGAACGTCGGTCTGAGCTCGGTCCCCGCTGACCGTGAGCCCGCCACCATTTCTTTTTTAGCTCTTTTCTCCTCTTTCGTCTCGTTCTTTCCTTCAGTTTCTCAACCTCCGACCACCTCGTCCTTTTTGCAGAGATCGACGACGTCATGCGGTCGGACAAGGCAACGGCTGTTGGTAGGACGTCCCTACTAGAAGCAGTCCGGAGGAAGAAACGAGCTCCTCCGAGCGGGGCCCCACCGGCGAAGAAGTCCCGCCGGCAGGCGACTCCGACGCCAACAAACGGGTCCGGACCCACCGATCAGGGGGACGCCGCGGGCGCAGACCGGGAGTTGACGCTGTATCAGCCCTCTGATGCCGAGACTACCGTTTCTCCGGAGGCATCACCCGGGCGCGGCCGAGATGGACGGGTCGGACGTGATCGGTCCCCAGCCCAGCCTTTGACTCGGTCGGCTCCGGATGATACGAGGAGGGACGCGCCGAGGCCCCGGCCGAGCGGGACCCTGTCAATTCCAGGGGCGGTCCCCGCCCCGAGCATGGTCAGCATGACTCTTCCCCAAGCGATGGGTAAGGGTAAGGCTGCAGAACCACCGTCCGACTCCGGGGAGAAGTCGGGGTCGGCCTTCACTTTCGCCGGCGCCCGAAACCTCATCGAGACGGTACTGCTGGAGAAGGACCGCAAGCAGGTCCGGGAGATGAGGGTCCCTGACGTTGGGGCTGCCAGCTGCGTCTGTCTCATGTCGGTGAGTGTTCTTTCGGTCGCTTTCATCATTTATAGGCTCTGTTGATCCCCGCCTGACGCCCTCGTTTTTCCTATCTCTTAGCTCGCCCAGTACATGATCCGCCTGGAGGAGTGCTACGAGGAACAGGCGAGGCTTCTGGCGAGGGCCGAGAGCCAACTGAAGGCAGTAGAGGAGGGAGGTCAGGCTGCGGCGGGGAGGACGACCAGGGACCTCGAGATGAGGCTCCGGGTGGCCGAAGAGCGGGCACTCGGCTTCGTCACCCTCGAGAAACAACTGTTGGAGGCTCAGGAGCAACTCAAGGTTGCCTCGGGTCACGAGGGCGAGATCAAGAAGGCGGAGGAGCGGGCCGAGAAGCAGTCCCGGAAGGCTGCCGACTACCGGGAGAGGTGGGAGAAGGCCCAGCGGTCAGCCGACAACGCCCGCAACCGAACCCGGTCTCTTGAAGCCAAGCTGGGCGAATTGGAGTCGGCCTTGGAGAAGTCCCGCGCGAGCGACCAGGAGCTTCATTCGCGCCTGGAGGAGGCTGAGGCTGCTCGCATTGCTGCCGAGGCGAAGCACAAGGAGGCTCAGGCTGATCTGCTGAGGGTCTCCTCCGAGGCGGACGACCGGATTGTGGCGAAGGTCTTGGAGGCGAAGGCTCAGATTATGGAGCGGGCAGAGGCGGCGCTGGCCGAGAAGAGTGCGGAGATCGGGCGTCAGGCGGTACAGGCTTATCGTCAGTCCGCCGAGTTCACCCGTGATATGTCGGAGGCGGTACAGGCCTATCGTCAGTCTGACGAGTTCGTTCGTGACATGTCGGACGCGGGGTCCGACTCCTTTGTCTTAGGCTTCGAGGAAGGCCTGGCAAGGGTGTCGGCTAAGTACCCCGAAATTGACCTGAGTGGGATCTCCCTTCTCGACTCCTCTCCGGCGCCATTGCCTGCTGATTCTCCAACCGTCTCCCTACCCCCTGCGGACGTGGCCGACGTTCCCGACCCGGGGGTTCCTCCAAGCTGACCTTCTGTATTTTCGTTCTTTTCTTTGTGTGTTGGCGTTTCGCCAAGTTGTATGGGCCTCGGCCCTGAAACAATGAAAGTTAATGCAAATAGAGTTTCTTCATTTCACTTTCGTCCTTCTTCTTTTTAACTCTCGGTAGCGTCTCGCTGACTCCCGACTCTTGAAATTCTTCTGGCGCTAGGCCAGGTATCTGAGGGTTAGGCCTCAGGGAATTCTTCCGGCGCTAAGCCAGGCATCCGAGGGTTAGGCCTCAGGAACTTCTTCCGGCGCTAAGCCAGGCATCCGAGGGTTAGGCCTCAGGAACTTCTTCCGGCGCTAAGCCAGGCATCCGAGGGTTAGGCCTCAGGAACTTCTTCCGGCGCTAGGCCAGGCATCCGAGGGTTAGGCCTCAGGAACTTCTTCCGGCGCTAAGCCAGGCATCCGAGGGTTAGGCCTCAGGAACTTCTTCCGGCGCTAGGCCAGGCATCCGAGGGTTAGGCCTCAGGAGATTCTTCCGGCACTAGGCCAGGCATCCGAGGGTTAGGCCTCAGGAAATTCTTCCAGCACTAAGCCAGGCATCCGATGGTTAGGCCTCAGGAAATTCTTCCGGCGCTAGGCCAGGCATCCGAGGGTTAGGCCTCAGGAAATTCTTCCGGCGCTAGGCCAGGCATCCGAGGGTTAGGCCTCAGGAAATTCTTCCGGCGCTAAGCCAGGCATCCGAGGGTTAGGCCTCAGGAAATTCTTCCGGCACTAGGCCAGGCATCCGAGGGTTAGGCCTCAGGAAATTCTTCCGGCACTAAGCCAGGCATCCGAGGGTTAGGCCTCAGGAAATTCTTCCGGCGCTAGGCCAGGCATCCGAGGGTTAGGCCTCAGGAGATTCCGCTCGTTGGTCGGCCAAGGCTGGCGCAAGCCGAGGCGACCGGTCGGGGCTTCAGGCTAGTTTGCTCCCGGGATGATCATCGGATTAGCCTGGCATCCGAGGGCCAAGCCCCGGGGGATTCCGCTCGTTGGTCGGCCAAGGCTGGCGCAAGCCGAGGCGACCGGTCGGGGCTTCAGGCTAGTCTGCTCCCGGGATGACTATCGGGTTAGCCTGGCATCCGAGGGCCGAGCCTCGAAAAATTCCGCTCGTTGGTCGGCCAAGGCTGGCGCAAGCCGAGGCGACCGGTCGGGGCTTCAGGCTAGTCTACTCCCGGGATGACCATCGGGTTAGCCTGGCATCCGAGGGCCGAGCCTCGGGAAATTCCGCTCGTTGGTCGGCCAAGGCTGGCGCAAGCCGAGGCGACCGGTCGGGGCTTCAGGCTAGTCTGCTCCCGGAATGATCATCGGGTTAGCCTGGCATCTGAGGGTTGTCAGGCCTCAGGAAATTCCGCTCGTTGGTCGGCCAAGGCTGGCGCAAGCCGAGGCGACCGGTCGGGGCTTCAGGCTAGTCTGCTCCCGGGATGATCATCGGGTTAGCCTGGCATCCGAGGGCCGAGCCTCGGGAGATTCCGCTCGTTGGTCGGCCAAGGCTGGCGCAAGCCGAGGCGACCGGTCGGGGCTTCAGGCTAGTCTGCTCCCGGGATGACCATCGGGTTAGCCTGGCATCCGAGGGCCGAGCCTCGGGAAATTCCGCTCGTTGGTCGGCCAAGGCTGGCGCAAGCCAAGGCGACCGGTCGGGGCTTCAGGCTAGTCTGCTCCCGGGATGATCATCGGGTTAGCCTGGCATCTGAGGGTTGTCAGGCCTCAGGAAATTCCGCTCGTTGGTCGGCCAAGGCTGGCGCAAGCCGAGGCGACCGGTCGGGGCTTCAGGCTAGTCTGCTCCCGGGATGATCATCGGGTTAGCCTGGCATCCGAGTGCCGAGCCTCGGGAGATTCCGCTCGTTGGTCGGCCAAGGCTGGCGCAAGCCGAGGCGACCGGTCGGGGCTTCAGGCTAGTCTGCTCCCGGGATGACCATCGGGTTAGTCTGGCATCCGAGGGCCGAGCCTCGAGAAATTCCGCTCGTTGGTCGGCCAAGGCTGGCGCAAGCCGAGGCGACCGGTCGGGGCTTCAGGCTAGTCTGCTCCCGGGATGATCATCGGGTTAGCCTGGCATCCGAGGGCCGAGCCTCGGGAAATTCCGCTCGTTGGTCGGCCAAGGCTGGCGCAAGCCGAGGCGACCGGTCGGGGCTTCAGGCTAGTCTGCTCCCGGGATGATCATCGGGTTAGCCTGGCATCTGAGGGCCGAGCCTCGGGAAATTCCGCTCGTTGGTCAGCCAAGGCTGGCGCAAGCCGAGGCGACCGGTCGGGGGCTTCAGGCTAGTCTGCTCCCGGGATGATCATCGGGTTAGCCTGGCATCCGAGGGCTGATCCTCGGGAGATTCCGCTCGTTGGTCGGCCAAGGCTGGCGCAAGCCGAGGCGACCGGTCGGGGCTTCAGGCTAGTCTACTCCCGGGATGATCATCGGGTTAGCCTGGCATCCGGGGGCCGAGCCTCGGAAAATTCCGCTCGCTGGTCGTGCGCCTGTCGCTTGCCGCCCGACGGGATTTCTCCGTGGCCAGCTGCGATCGTGTTTCTCCTCCTCTCCAAGCGTCGCCTGGGGAACACCAGATGGGCATTAAATGCTAATTGAGGGGTTACCTGAGAAATCGGATCGCCAGTTGCTGCTTGCGAGGAGTGTCAGTTAAGCGGCCGCGATACGCGCGTTCTTCGAGGCGGATGCGGTCTGGGCGCGAGCGGAGATATGTGGACCTAGGGGTACAGGCCACCCGGAGTGTCCTGCACAAAGAATGCGATTAAGGAGAATAACGCTTAGGAAATCGCGGGGAGATACGCCTCGAGAGCCGGATCGGCTCCGGATTCAATGCGCCCGCATTTATTGGAGCCACCCGCAGCGGAACGACCGGAGGGCCGCAGTTTGGCTATAAATATAGGTGCAGGTGCGATGGAGCCTGCCAAGCCGGAGCTGTTCAGGTTGCCATGGATCGTGGGCCTCCTCTCCGGCGCATAGTTGAGAGACCCCTACCGAAGGAACGGGAGGCGCGCCCTTCGCGACTTCCGCCAACTAGCCGTTTCATCTGGGATCAACAAGGAGGTTTTCCCCGGCGGAACTCCGCTCTAGGCGTTTCATCCGGGATCACGTCTCCCCTCCTTGAAGTTCGGCCTCCCGATTGAGCTCCGCACCAGGCGCTTGATCCGGGACCGCGCCTCCATATGCTCTTCTCCCTTGTATTCCTTCTCTCCCCTAACACTGGGGAGGACCGGAATATCCCTTGGAGGTGGCGTTCCCCTGGAGGCAGCGGGAGCTTCGTCTGCGGCGGCTCCTCGTCTTTTTCGTGAGGCGTGGATGGCGCCTCTGGGTAGGAGCAGTGTGGACTTCTTCTTCGTCCACTTCTTCTTCATCCGCGCCGGCTCTTCGTCTTCTTCGTGAGACGCCGATGGCGCCTCCGGTTGGAAGCACCCACTTTCGGCGGGATTGCAGCCGCTTCGGATGGAGGTTTCGGGATCCCAGATCTTCAGCTCCTCGGAGTCTCCACCACTTCTTTACTTTCTTTACACCCTAATTCCCCTCTGGGAATTCCTTGTAATCACACGAGCACGCCATTGTAACCAGAAATTATTGAAATGAAAAGTGTTATACATTTTTGAACTGTCTTTCTGGCATTGTCGTTCTACTGGTAATACATCCGCAGGTTAGCGGAATTCCAGCTCCTTGGAATTTCCCGACCATCTAGGGCCTCCAACTGGTAGGAGCCAGGTCGGTTTACCCAGCGAACCCTATACGGGCCTTCCCAATTTGGCGCTAGCTTCCCACCTTCCGCAGGTTGAGATGCTTTAGCTCGCCTTAGCACCAGATCTCTGATTCTGAAAAGCTTCGGTCGGACCTTGGAGTTGTAATATCGGGCCACCCTCCGCTGATACATCGCCATCCGAACCTGCGTCATTTCCCTCGCTTCTTCCAAGAGATCCAGGTTCCCTCGGAGTTGCTCCGAATTGGCCTCGGGTCGGTGCGCGGCCACCCGAGGTGAGGGGAGTCCGAGCTCCACGGGGACAACGGCTTCCGTGCCATAGGTTAGGCTGAAAGGCGTCTCTCCGGTAGGGGTCCGATGCGTGGTCCGATACGCCCAAAGGACATTCTCGAGTTCTTCGACCCAAGCTTGCCCCGTCCGACCGATTCGCGCTTTGATTCCTTGGAGGATTGTCCGATTTGTGACCTCGGCCTCGCCGTTGGTTTGGGGATGCGACACAGATGTGAACCGATGCTCGATCCCGAACTCCTCGCAGAAGTCACGGAAATGCTTGTTGTCGAACTGTCGGCCATTATCCGAGATGAGGACCCGAGGTACCCCAAATCGGACAATGATGTTCTTCTTCACGAACTTCCGGACTTGCGCCTCCGTGATGGTGGCCAGCGGCTCTGCCTCCACCCACTTGGTGAAGTAGTCGATTGCAACAATCAAAAATTTCCGCTGAGCTGGAGCGACGGGGAATGGTCCGAGGATATCCATTCCCCACTGGGCGAATGGCCAGGGTGCAGTGATTGGTGCCAAGGGGACAGAAGGGACTCTCTGGACGTTGGCGTGGCGCTGGCAGGCGTCACATTTCCGTACATGATCCTTTGAGTCCTCCAACAAGGTAGGCCAATAATAGCCTTGCCTCATGATCTTGTGCGCCAAGGACCTAGTCCCCAAGTGTGATCCGCAAACGCCTTCGTGGACTTCGCCGAGGACGTAGGCCGCTTCCGAGGGGCGGAGGCACTTTAAGAGGGGGGTGAATGTTTTGTGCAACAATTGTCTGGACAAGCTCATCTTTTGGAAGGCCTCGTAAAACAAAATATCAGCTGAGCTTCCACTATCCACAAGAACACGCCTTACATCATAGTTTGCCATAATGAGGGAGATCACCATGGCGTCATCGTGGGGGGTCTGAACCCCCTTTACATCTTCATCACAAAAAGTGATTACATTACCGACCCTCTGCCTCTTCGCGACGGCTGCCCCTGACGCTTCAGTCGAGCCCCCTGCGTTCCTCTCGGGCCGGGGGCAGCCCCCAGTGATGGTGTGGATCACGCCCGCGACGGGTCGATTCTGCTCCCGAGGCTCCTGAGGGGCCGGGTCGGCCGGACGCGGGTCTGCGGGGGGACGTCGGTCGTTCACATATCGACCGAGACGCCCTCGGCGGATGAGAGCCTCGATCTCGTCCCGAAGCTGGAAGCAGTCTTCGGTGTCGTGGCCGTGGTCCCGGTGGTACTCACAGTACGCCCGAGAGGGCCTCCTCCCAGGAATCTTCTTCATCTGTCTCGGGACCGGGAGGTCCTCCCGCCCCTTGATTTCCATGAGGATCTGGGCCCGGGGAGTCAGGAGAGGAGTGTACCGGTTGAAACGTCGGGGCGGAGAACGAGGGCGTAGGGCGCCGTTGTTCCTCGCCGGCGACAGGCTTCTGCGCCGACGTTGAGGCGTCGGGCTCCTCCTCTGGCGTGCCTCTTTTCGCCTTTTCTTCCCGAGCTTTGGAAGGATCTCGGCGGCCTCCTTGCTCCGGTGGGCGGACGCCTCCTCGGCGTCCGCATACTGGTTCGCCCGGGACAACAGCTCCGGAAAGCTCCGCGGCAGGCGTTTGTCCAGGGAGAAGGTGAGTCTGCCCTTTTGGAAGCCACGCTTCAGGGCTGAAAGAGCCACCTCCTGGCTCAGGTTCCGGACTTCCAGCGTAGCCTTGTTGAAGCGGGTAAGATAATCCCGCAAGCTTTCTCCCTCGTTTTGCCAGACATCAAAGAGGGAGTCGGAGACCAGTCGCCGCTGGCTACTGACGGCGAAATGGGTGATGAAGAGGCGAGTAAACTGGTCGAAGGACTGGATTGAGTTAGCCTCCAAGCCGGCGAACCACGCCCTTGCCGGGCCACGGAGGGTCGCCGGGAAGGCCTTGCAGAGGAGAGGATCTGATGCTCCGTGAAGGAGCATAAGGGTCCTGAAACTCTCAACGTGATCCCGCGGGTCCGCCGCCCCGTCATAGGGCTCGATCGCGGGCATTTTAAACCCCGGCGGATTCGGGGTCCGCAGGATCCTCGAGGCAAGCGCCGGCTGGGAGGAGATCTCCAAGTCGGCGAAGGGATCTTTGGAGTGGCCCTTCAGGACCTGGAGTTGTCGGTGGAGATCGTTCACCCGCCGGTCCAGGGAGCGCGACCGATGGGTGGGAGACAAGGAGCACCGAGAGGGGGACCGACTGGAGCGCGGGTTCCTTGAGGACTGGGGGATCTGGGAACGCGCCCGGGCCCGCCTCTCGTACCCCGCGCAGCTCCGATGGGAAGGTCCCGGCAGAATGGACCGCGCTCGAGAATCTTTCTCGCGCCGGCGCTCCTCCCCATGGGAGAGGAAGGAGCGCGGGTTGAGGAGGACAGGTGAGCGCTCAGGGAGCAGCGGCTCCTGGGCCCGCTGCGGCACCCGAGATATCACACCCTGCAGGTTCTGCACTGCCTCCGCGAGGGTGCGAACCTGCTGGGCTAACTGGTCGAACTGAGCGGCTTCGACCATCTGAATGGGAGGTGGAGCGGTGGAGTGTTGCTGAGAATGTGTTGGAGACGCAGCGGCCTCCCGGCCGGAGGCGCGAGAGGCCCCGCGACCGGAGGCATTGGAAGCTCCACGACCACCTCGCCGTGCCATTACGATCGCTCTGAGATTCGGTCCCTTCCTCTAGCGCCAACTGTTGCTGGTGGTCCAAACCGAGAACGATTGGCACAGCGGTGTGAACGGGGTTCCGTTTGAGTTGCCTTGGTTGGTGTTGATTGCGCTCCACCTTCCACCGGGAAACCTGCAAGCAAGCCTCGCACCACCACTGGGGTAGTGGGGGCCCTCCGACGATCAAGTCAGAGGAGATTGGAGGAGAAGGAGAGATAATAGTAGCAAGTAAGAGAATGCTTTGGAAGTTCTTGCTTACCCCCCCTTCTCCCCCCAGCCGCATATATACCAGGCTGGGGGGTCTTTCAGGGGGGTTCGTCATCGTGGGGCACGATGGAGCTGCCACTGACACGGCCGTTACAGGGCGTCGTGGGGCAGCGCTGGGTACGGCCGTGACAGGGCGTAGTGGAGCTCCGCCTTGTACAGCTGTTACAGGGGATCGTGGAGCAGCGCCAGATACAACCGTTGCCGGGAGTAGTGGAGCAGGAGGCTGCGGCGTGCCTCTGGGGAATAGCCTGTCGTTGTCGAGAGATGTCCGACTCGGGGTCGGGCTGCGGAGACGAAGATGTCCGACTCGGGGTCGGATTGCTGGATCAAGGGGCTGCCGACTCGGGGTCGGGCTGCAGAGGCGAAGATGTCCGACTCGGGGTCGGATTGCTGGATCAAGGGGCAGCCGACTCGGGGTCGGGCTGCGGAGCCGAAGATGTCCGACTCGGGGTCGGATTGCTGGATCAAGGGGCAGCCGACTCGGGGTCGGGCTGCGGAGCCGAAGATGTCCGACTCGGGGTCGGATTGCTGGATCAAGGGGCTGCCGTAGTCTTCCTGGGCGCGCGTGCCGGTCACGTGGGGCATGGTGGCTAAGTTCCCCCGTAACAATTTTCATCTTTTAGAACTTTACTTTTATTGATTAGTTTTTTGTGTTCTTCCATGAGTTCTAAAAATGCATCGTGTAATTCATCAACAGTAAAATCACATTCAAGTTCAGAATCTACCTCATCGTCATTGGGCATATGGCAGATTTGGGCCTTCTCTTGATGATCTTCCTCTTCCGAACTTGACTCCTCACTTTCACTCCATTCCGCCATAAAGTTTTTCTTCTTAAGTTTTCTTGCCATCCACTTTAATTCCGGGCAATCTATCTTATAATGCCCGGACTTGTTACACTCATAACAAATTGGTGTTTCCTTTTCTTTTTCTTTGTCCTTACCCTTTTCTTTGCTTGAGCTACCTTTGAAGAAGGGCTTCTTTTTATGAAATCTCTTCTTTCCTCTCATAAATTTTCTGAATTTTCTTCCAAGCATAGCCATTCCTTCTTCATCAAATTCCTCATCATCATCAGATTCTTCCGATTTAGTTTCTTATTTTGGAGTGGTAGACTTTAAGGCAATGGTCTTTCTTCTCTTGACCTCATCTTCTGAATTTTGCCTCATGGTCAACTCATGGGTCATGAGTGATCCTAGAAGTTCCTCCAATTGCAGTGTATTGAGGTCCTTTGCTTCCTGAATTGCTGTTACCTTGGCCTTCCAAACTCTTGGTAGAGACCTGAGAATTTTTCGCACCAATTCAGAGTTAGTATAAGACTTTCCTAAACTCTTTAGCCCATTTATGATTTCAGTGAAACGAGTAAATATTTCAGTTATGGACTCAGTGGATTTCATTTTAAACAATTCATACTTATGTACTAATATGTTTATTTTTGACTCCTTAACTTGATTAGTTCCTTCATGTGTGACCTCAATCCCAAATTTCTTTTGCGGAGATGCATGTAGATATTCTATTGAATTCACTTACATCTAGTGAACAGTAAAGTACATTAATCGCTTTAGCATTTAGTTGTGCTAGTCTTCTATCACTTTCATTCCAATCCATTTCTGGTTTGGGTATGATAGTGCCCTCTATACTAATTGTGGGTGTGTGAGGTCCTCTAGTTATAATATACTACAATTCATAGTCTAGAGCTTGAATGAATATCCTCATCCTAGCTTTCCAGTATGTGTAATTTGTGCCATTAAATAGAGGAGGTCTATTTGTGGATTGCCCCTCACTCATAGAACATCCCACTTGGGTTGTCATGATTTTTGACTCTTGATTGTGAGATCAACAAATACCATATGAGCACCTTGCTCTGATACCACTTATTGCCCAAGGTGACAAGCCAAGAGGGGGGTGGGGGGGTGAATTGGTTTTTCTAAGTTATTGCTATTTTACTTTAGTTGATTGATGAGTGAGTGAAATTAGAACAATGCACAATACAAACACACAAGAAGTATAGTGGTTCGGTGCTCTCCTAAGCACCTACGTCCACTCCCCAAGCGATCCCTTAGGAATTCACTATAATCCCTCGGATTACAGTTGGATTGTTTTCCGGGCTCACAATCCAAAAACCTTTACACTTTGGTTTTCCGGGATCATCAATAATCTTTGTTGGTTTTACGGGCTCACCAACGAACCTTCACAATTGGTTTTACGGGTTCACCAATAAACCTACACCGTTGGTTTTGCGGGCTTACCAACAAACCTTTACAAGGTGATTAATAAAAGAAAGAAGAAAGTTGAAGCTCCTAGATGAGCAAATATAACAATTATAAACTACAAAGAAAAGTTTAGAGAATAGTTATCGCTTGATGAGACTTCTCTCTTCTTTGTCAAGAATGATTCACTCTTCAAGGGTGGATAGAGCTTTTGATATCTCTTGGAGTCTGCTCAACCATTTCCTTTTTAACTCTTGAATGGAGCACTTGGATGAAGAAGATTAGGGCACTTGTCTTTCTTGTGTAAGCTTTGATATTTTGCAAAAGGATACTTCCTCTGATGAATACTGTCACTTTAAATAGTTTATTTCATCCATTGGACAAGCCCCAATGGTTAAAATTCAAAAACTAACCGTTACTCACTGTTGGGAGGTCAAAAAGTACTTCTGCAGAACTAGCCGTTATGCTTCTGCCCGTGCTTGGGTCGACTCAACTTTTACTGGGGTCGACCCAACTTTCACTTGGGTCGACTCAACTTCTACTCGGGTCGACCCAACTTTCACTTGGGTCGACTCATGCAACATTGGGGTCGACCCTCTCAGAAACCACAGAACCTTGCATTTCAGCCTTCCTTCACTTGGGTCGACTCAACACTTTTTTGGGTCGACTCAACTTCCACTTGGGTCGACCCTCTCAGGGTTTCCAGAGAACCTATTTTTGAATGTCATTGCCTTTGGGTCGACTCATGTTAACTTGGGGTCGACTCAAGTTTGGGTCGACTTAAGTTTCATTTGGGTCGACCCTCTCAGGATTTTCAGAGAACTGTTTTCTTGAGGCTTGAGGATTGGGTCGACTCATCCTTTACTTGGGTCGACCCAAGTACTGTTCATCCGTGCCATTTTTGCAGAAGTGTGCCAGATGGTTTCTTGATGTGCCGGGGTCGACTCAATCAATCTTAGGGTCGACTCAATTCACACTTTGCTGCAACTTAAGGTTAGATTCATCCATATAATCAATGAAATAAACTTTAAGCAATTTTGAATATATGTCATGGTAGTGCTACATACTCCAAACAATGAAAATTACTATTGTCCACTTAAGAGTATGTCTCACTTGAAGCTTTGCCGAATTAGAATTTAGAATTCACTATCCCTTTTCTATCGCAAATTTTATCTCATTAATAATCAATGAAATGCATCTTTATCTCATTATACTAATGTATCGAGAGTGACAGACTTATTAATGATGTATCAAATTAACTTGTAACATACTCTTAATCATTGTATTAATCATCAAAATACCACTATCATCCTCAGAGATGATGTTGCAACTATTGCTAAATCAGCAGCAAGAAACTCCACCGGAGGAAGTTCCTCGTAGGACCCGGGTGGAATCTCCGGCCCCTACCCGTGGACGACCAGGATGGAGGGGACCCCCTCCTCGTGAACTTCTCCTTCCCAACCCGCCAGAGGAGACACGGCTGGACCAAGGAGAAGATCGACCTAGACCCCGACCCGAGCTCATACCGATTGGCGCACGCGCTAGGGCTCGGGGGCTGAGCCCGATTGGCATCGACGATGGGTCGGATATGGAGGATGATCCCATCCAGAATTTTCAGAGGAGGAACCAGCGTGTGGGGGAGTACCCACGCCGAGGATATGAACGAGATCGGGACCGTAATGGAGATCGAGAGGGAGGAAATCGCGGACTGACTCTTAGGCTGAAATTTCTCAAGTTTAAAGACGGCGATCCTCTCGATTGGGTGTATCGAGCTGAGCGGTTCTTTAACTACCATGGCACCGTGGAGGACCAAAAGGTATTGATCTCATCTTTTCACCTAGAAAAGACCGCCCTGCAATGGTTTCAAATCGCCGACCGAGCCCGACCTTTCGACGGTTGGGAGAACTTTTCTTCAGCAATTTGTCGGCGTTTCGACCCTACCGAGTATGACGAGTTCCAGTCTATGTTATCAAGGGTCACCCAAAAAACAACTGTTCGAGCCTTTCAAGAGGAGTTTGAGAGGATCAGCAACCGAGTGGTGGGGTGGAGCGACTCCGCGCTGAAAAGCGTATACCTCTGAGGACTTCGTGTCGACATTCAAGCCTAGGTGAGGACTTTGCGGCCACAATCGCTGGAGGATGCCTTTGCCTTGGCCCTGATGGTGGAAGAGAAGATCAAGACCACTCGAGCAGAGGCACGGGGCAGCTGGACCAACCCCCGGGCCGGCCAAACTGCAGGGAGCTCCATCGGCCAGCCGAGAGCGCCGACGGCTGCAGCAGCCAACACAGGGCCGAGGACCCCTCTTCGCTTGTCAGGTGACGTCAAGAGGGTCGAGCGTCCACCCGGGAGGACCTTGACGCCGGCACAAGTGGAGGAACGTCGAGCAAAAGGCCTATGTTTTCGCTGCGACGAGAAGTTTACACCGGGACACCGGTGTGTATGGCCCGTCGGAGCAGTGATGTTGATCGACGGATTGGAGGATGAGGCCGTGGCTGAAGATGGTGATGAGGTTGCTGAGGACGAGCCCTAAGATTTAGAGGCCGAGGAAGAGGACGTGCCACCTCAGATTTCATTGCATGCCTGCTCCGGATCGGCGACACCGAAAATGCTACACGTGGACGGCATGATCAAAAGATGTGTGGTGCGTATCCTCATAGATATGGGCAGCACCCACAATTTCTTGGACGAGAGGCTCGTCAAACAGATCGGTCTCATAGCAGAGCCGACATTGGGCTTCGACGTGGCATTGGGTGGCGGAACCACGTTGAGGGCGGAGGGCATATTCCAAGGCATCACTTTGACGATCCAGGGCAGCCAATTCAAGCTCGATCTCTACCCGTTGGCATTACGAGGAGCTGATTTAGTCTTTGGTACGCAGTGGCTGCAGAGTCTTGGCCCGGCTATATTCGACTTCGCCGAGATGTGGATGACTTTCAGACGGAGCGGACGGCGAGTTAGATTGGATGGCATTTGGCCTAGCCTAAGGGCTGCACTTCAGCCCCTAGTCTGCTTGCCCGGATCCGATGCGCGCAGCTACTTGATGCAGCTCTTACCTCTGTCGACGGAGACCACGACGGAGGCAGGTATACTTACTGATTTGGCTGCTCTCTTATAGGGTTTCGCTAATTTATTTGAGGAGCCTCATAGTCTTCCACCCGAGAGGAATCACGATCATCACATAGAGATCGTACCGGGAGCTGAACCGGCAAATGTGAGGCCTTATTGCTACCTGCACGTTCAGAAGGAGGAGATCTCGAAGATGGTATGAGAGATGTTGGAGAGCGGCATCATTCAGCCCAGTAGAAGCTCATATTCATCGCCGGTGCTGCTGGTACACAAGAAGGACGGGATGTGGCGATTCTGCGTCGACTATCGGGTACTTAACGCGATCACCGTTAAGGATCGGTACCCGATTTCAGTCATAGAGGAGCTGTTGGATGAGCTTGCTAGTGTGGCCTACTTCAGCAAACTTGATCTCCGTGCCAGATACCACCAGATCCGTGTCAGGCCCGGAGATGTGCACAAGACGGCGTTTCGGACCCACGATGGCCATTATGAGTTTCGAATGATGCCGTTCGGCCTCACCAATGCGCCAGCGATGTTTTAGGGGCTCATGAACGACATATTCAGACCATTACTACGACGGTATGTCCTTGTATTCTTCGATGACATACTGGTTTACAGTCGTTCATGGCAGGAGCACCTAGAGCACTTGGAGGAAGTGCTGAAAATTCTGCACAGAAATCAACTGAAGGTGAAGCGATCCTAGTGCCTGTGGGCCGAGCCGAAGGTAGAGTACCTAGGCGCATCTCTGCTGCAGGTGTGGAGACGGAACAAGCAAAGATACATTGCATGATTGAGTGGCCGCTGCCCAAGAACCAAAAGGAGCTGCGAGGATTTTTGGGCCTAACCGGTTATTACCATCGGTTTGTGGAGGGATATGGAAAGATCGCCGTGCCGCTGACCCTGCTGCTGCGAAAGGGCGAGTTTAGATGGACCGAGGCAGCGACGGAAGCATTCGAGAAGCTCAAGGAAGCCATGACGACAGCCCCGATTTTGGCGCTACCCGATTTCGCCAAACCATTTGTAGTCGAGTGCGATGCTTCCGGTGCCGGCATTGGTGCTGTTTTGATGCAGGAGGGACGACCAATTGCCTTTATGAGCAAGGCGTTGTCCCCTAGGACCCGCTCGCTGTCCACATATGAGAGGGAGATGATGGCGGTCTTCCATGCAATCACAAAGTGGAGGCCGTACCTTATCGGCTGCCGATTCATCGTTCGAACTGATCAGCAGAGCCTTCCATTTTTTCTTGAGCAGCGCATACATACTCCAGCCCAGCAGAGGTGGGTGTCGAAGCTTCTCGGCTACGACTATGAGATGGTGTACAAAAAGGGCGCAGAAAATCTAGTGGCAGATGCACTATCGCGCCAACCCGAGTCCGGCGAGTTGGCGGCTTTGACTATGCCAGTTTTCTCTTTTATTTCAGACTTGAGGACCGCCACATGCGGGGATCCGGACCTAGTACAGATCCAGAAGGAGTTGGCAGCAGACCCGAGCAGTCACCCCGAGATGGAGGACCGAGATGGGTTGATTCTGGACCACGGGTTGATCCGCGTGCCCACCGATTTAGCCTTGCGGCAGGTATTGATCCAGCACTTCCATGATACTCCTTTTGCTGGACACGAGGGATTTTTCAGGACCTACAAGAGGTTAAGCCAGAGCTGTACATGGGTAGGCATGAAGGCAGTAGTCAAAGCTTATGTACAGCAATGCGATGTGTGCCAAAGGGCGAAGGCGGATTCACTGCGACCTGCGGGTCTACTTCAGCCTTTACCGATTCCTGATCAGGTTTGGGAGGATGTGTCGATGGACTTCATTGAGGGGCTGCCATTAGTTCGAGGGTACTCAATGATCATGGTCGTTGTGGACCGCCTCAGCAAGTATGCCCACTTTTCAGTGCTCGCACATCCGTTTTCTGCTCGACGGGTGGCAGAGGTCTACATACGGGACATTGCTCGATTACATGGTATGCCTCGGACTATTGTTTCTGATCGTGACTGCATTTTTGTTAGCGCATTCTGGCAGGCTTACTTCAAACAGCAAGGGACGAAGCTTGCCATGAGCTCGGCTTACCACCCTCAGACCGATGGGCAGACGGAGGTGGTAAACCGCTGCATCGAGCAGTACTTGCACTGTATGATTAGTGATCGGCCCCGAGAGTGGATTTCTTATTTACCTTGGGCCGAGTATTCGTACAACACCGCTTTCCACTCAGCCATAGGGATGCACCCTTTGGGGCGGTGTATGGACGAGTACCACTGACGCTGCGAGTCTATGATCCACTGTCACATGCGGACTGGACAGAGGCAGATTTTGAGCTCTTAGACCGCGACGCTACCTTGCGGTGGTTAAAGTTCCACATAACGACTGCACAGAACAGGATGAAGCAGCTGCATGATCGGAAGCACAGAGATCCAGTAGACGAGGTGGGCGACTGGGTATATGTCAAGGCGCAGCTTATAGACAGTTGACACTGCGGCCTATGGCGAACCAGAAGCTCTCTCATCGCTTCTACGGGCCCTTTCAGATCTTGGAGCGCATTGGACCCGTGGCGTATCTCTTGGACTTGCCGACTACATCGAGAGTTCACCCGGTATTCCACGTGTCGCTTCTGAGGGCCCGGCTTGGACCCAAGACATCTGTCGGCCCGATCATACATGAGCCACCGGAGGACGAGGTAGTGGAGCCGGTTCGAGTGTTGGCGAAGCACAGAATATGAGTAGATGCACGACTGGAAACCCAGATACTAGTGGAGTGGCTGGGGAGAGCAGCAGACCAGGCCACATGGGAGTTTGAGACTGAGATACTTGATCATTTTCCTGACTTCCGACCTTGAGGACAAGGTTAAGGGAAGCATGGTGGAGTGATGCGGTTGGATCCACTAGACCGCCTCGGACTGAATCATTTGGTTATTTTTACTTTTGAGTCCTTGATGTTAATTTTATTTCAGCATAGCCTTGCTCGGGCTAGCCGACTTGGCCTTTATTAGAGTCGCTTTGGGTTTAGTTGTTTCTTGAATTCAATTAGATCAAGTCAAGTTAAGGGGTCAGGTAGCCACCTATAAATAGATGTGGTGAGCACTTATTTCAGCATGGAAGAATTAATTGAAAGGCTTTTGCCCTAGCTCTCTTCCCTTCTCTCCTTTCGTCTTGCGATGCCTTCCTCCTCTTCCTAGGCCGCCGTCCAAGGCCGCCGCCCCCTCCTTCATCCGGCTGCACCATCTCTGTCCCGAGAGGCCAGCCACCTTCTCCCTCTTCTTCCTCTCCTCCTCGATCCCTACCAGCCTCTACAAACAACTCCATCCCGTCGGATTATTAGCCTGTCCTCCCCTGCGCAGTCATCAGTCGGAGGCTGATATCTCGAGATCCCGACATCTTCTCTAGACCCACGACCTACCGTTGGAAAGCTAACGCGGATACCTACAACATATTCAGAATTAAGATCGATCTGACGGACGGATCTTTAGAAATCGTACCCGTAAGAAGGTCGAAACCATCCTCCCAGAAATTAAGAAGAGTCAAGAATCTTGAGATACGGATCGAATTCTATCGGATCGCATCACCATTTCATGAGCAACAAGAGGACGAGAAGAAGTTTGGACACCCTCTTCGCCATCAAATAATGGGGTCTTTATGGAACTACGCCAGCTACTTTAATGCCGCCATTCTAAAAGTACGTGACCTAAATCATTCAGTTGCGATGTTTGCCATGAGGAGCAGACTGAATACTTCTCGATTCCTTTTCTCCGTAGAAAAAAATTCTTAAGAGACTATACCAAGTTATTGACAAGGGCGAAAAAGTAAATCAACACTGAGGAGGCCATGATAGCACGATGAGAGTTAGATAGGAGCAAACCCGGCATAAAGAAGAATAATAAGCGGGCCTGTGATGACTCGACAACCCCCGCCAAGAAATTATGGAGGGATGAAGAAGCTCTTTATCAATTGAGAAGCCCTGCTTGAAAGTTTGAGAGGTACATCACTGACAACGGGAAGAAATTTGACAATGCCCACTTCGACCTGTAAATTAGGCATCGTCTCACTTCGGTTGGACATACCCAATCAAATGGAGAGGCAGAAGTGACCAATTGAAGAATCTTATAGGGGCTGAAGATGCAGTTAGATAGGGTGAGAGGGCTCTTGGTAGATGAGCTCTGTAGTATCCTCTAGGCCTACTGAACCACAACTCGAACCTCTACAGGTGAGACGCCTTTTGCTTTTACATACGGGGTCAAGGTGGTGACCCTGGTGGAGATTGGATTACCCTCACACTGGTTGGACTTCTTGGATGAGCGAAGGAACTCTGAACACCTACGAGCCAGCCTTGACCTACTGGAGTAAACTAGGGAGCGAGCTTGAATTTGCATGACTGCCTACCAGCATCGGATAGCCCAATATTATAATTCTTGGGTAAAGACTAAACTCTTTCGGCTCAAAGACTTGGTATTAAGAAGGGCCGAAGTTTCTCAACCGACCGAGTGAGGCAAACTCTCACCTAACAAGGAAGGACCATATAGAGTATCTGGAGTTGTGCGAACTAGAGCTTGTCGCCTCGAACATCTGAATGGGATGACTATCCCCCGGACGTAGAACTCTGCCAACCTCCGGATGTACCATCAGTAGAGACTAATGGAGCAATCTTGTAAGTTGAAATTATCAAATAAGATTGTCTACTCCACCCCTCCCAAAGAAAGTTCTTTACGTTGACTACTCACTTGGTGAGCCAATCGACCTCTTTAGGTTGAAACGGCCCAAGCAGAGGTCCATCTTCCATGTCGAAGGCTTGGCGAGCCAACCAATCTCTTTAGGTCGAAACGACCCAAGTAGAGATCTGACCCCTGTACCGAAAGCTTGGCAAGCCAACTCAGGTTGAAATAGCTCAAGCGGAGGTTCAGCCTTTGTGCCAAAGTGTCGACGCGCCAACCGACCTCTGCCAGCTGAGGCAACCAAAGAGAAGCTATCAATCCCCATAGAAAGTCCCATAAGTTGTTGGAACTGCGGTGCCGGCCCTATGGGCAGTTTTCCTTCTAGCTAGCTTAACGCCCTCATTGACAAGGGCAGCACACCAAAATGGATGGGAGCCACCCAACAGTGAGCACGAACGCTATGCATAGAAGCATGATGAGAATAAGAAGGAACAGAAGTAGTAAAGGGGGACAAATCGAGAGAGAAAATCTTTATTCATTGCTTTGATTACAGCAAAACTGACAAACCAACTGGGTATGTGTTTACACAAGAAAGAAAAATCAGGTAATGCATGCAGAAGCAAGGGTGATCCGATGGTAGCCAAATTTTCGCCGACTACAACATCCCAAAGGAGTCCGATAGCCGCTTCCTGCTACAACCTCCTTGAAGGACCACACAACGGTCCTCAACTGAATCTCCTTGGCAAAGACTAACCTCTTCACATCTCGCTACAGTAGAAGCCCTGTGCCCTAAGGAAGGAGCAGCCTTGTCCTCGTCCTCGATGGCATGCAAGGACATGTTTCTTGATCTCACTGCTGACCCAATAAACTTGAGATGACCTCTCTATCCTAGGTCGTTCCCACTCTCGGCTCTGCCTCCATCTTCACTAGCCTAATGACCGTCCCCTAGTGGAAGACCTCCATGAGCTGCACTGTGGCCTCTCCATAGCTCGGCGAAGGTTGATAGCAAGATGCTTGCTACAGTAAAGAGTTAAAAGAGGGTTCCCATCCTATTTATAGGAGAGATCCATGGTTAGAATTGAAGTGCCCAAGCTCAAGTCGGAGGACATGTTGCCCAAGGTGACAACCCAAGAGGGGGGGGTGAATTGGGTCTTTTAAAAACTTTTAAACTACTTCTAATCTTTTAGATTAATTATGCTAAGTTGTATGGATGCTTAGTGAAGCTTAACCTTAGCAAGAGTATGATTCTAATCTAATCAACTATTAAGCAGTGGGTTCAATAAAAGATTAGTCTAATTTTGCCCTAGTATGCTATTCAATTTAATGATTGAGTAAATTGATTATGCTTGCAACTAAAGGATGCACGAAGAAGAGTTAAGCAAGCTTAATATCTAAGTAAGTGAGTGAGGAGGTCAGTCAACAAAGAGCATCACAAACACAACAAAAATATAGTGGTTCGGTGCATCCCAGCACCTACATCCACTCCCCAAGACCTCTTGGGAATTTCACTATAATCCTACAGATTACAGCCGGTTGTTTTACAAGCTCACAACCCAACTTGTTGTTTTACGAGCGCACAACGAACTCGGTCGGTTTTCCCAGGCTCACCGACTAGAACCACTCCGATTGTTTTCCCGGGCTCACAATCAAACCCTTACACGTTGGTTTTACCCTCGGCTCACCAACAAACCTAAACCCCGTTGGTTTTCTCTTTGGCTCACCAACAAACCTTACACCGTTGGTTTTCCTTTTGGCTCACCAACAAACCTTTAACCCCTTGATTCAATCCCTTGATTGAATCAAGTTATAAGATATTAAAACAAAGAATAAAAACAAATCAAAGCTTCTTAAACAAGCAAATATAACAATATAAACAAATAGAGTAAAGAGAAGCCCTCAAACGAGTTTTGAAGATGGAGGAGCTCGACTTCTTCTTTACTTGACCCTCTTCTGATTTGGCATGAAGTAGAGGATCACCGCGGCAGCACACGGATGGAGAGGAAGCTTTGGGATACACATGGAAGCTCTTCTTCTCTCTATTTCACTTTGAATGGCCCTTATTGTGCTTATGGGAAATTTCCCTTGGAATCTCTTCCCTAAATATTTTCTCCCACTTCCATGAGTTCTCCCCTAGCTCTCTTCTTGTTTTTATAGCTTTAGATGGCGTGGAAACAAGAATATAGCCGTTAGAGACAAGAAAAAGAGCCGTTGGACACAGTCTGCATTTTCTGACAATGTTACCGTTGGGATCGGAGTCGACTCGCGCGATCAGGAGTCGACTCGCCTGTTGCAGGAGTCGGCTCGTGCTCTACTGGAGACGACTCGGCTACTGTTCCAAATTTGAATTAAAGTGCATGCCTTGACTGGGAGTCGACTCGACTTAACCCAGAGTCGACTCGCCAACATCTGGAGCTGACTTGGCATCTTCGGAGTCGGCTCTTCCACTGAAGTCCGTGGATCCAATTTTGAATTTTGTCCTCTCGAGTCGACTCGACTGTCCTGGGAGTCGACTCGAATCTCAGAGCCCGAACTCCCGATCCTCTGTCTTTTGGCTCGTCCAGTCTTGGAGTCGACTCGAACTTCCTTGGAGTCGACTCGGCTCTCAGCTTGCGAAACACAGCCTTCTGCCTTTTTGATGTGAAGCTGTCTTGGAGTCGACTCGAGCTGTCTGGGAGTCGACTCGAATCTCAGAGGCAGTAACATGGTTTTCTGTCTGTCGATGGTCGCGGAGTCTCGGAGTCGACTCGTGCAATGCGGGAGTCGACTCGAATCTCAGAGTCCCAAAGATGCTCTCTGACTTTTTCCTTGTGTTCCGCTGAGAGTCGACTCTTGCTTTCTTTGGAGTCGACCTACCAACCATCGGAGTCGACTCGCGTTCCACTGGAGTCGACTCGAATCTCAGACCCGAAAACTGCTCTCTGACTTTTCTGCCTGTGATTCCTAGGAGTCGACTCATACTTCTCCGGAGTCGACTCGAATTCCACTGGAGTCGACTCGAAGACTGTTCTTTTGAATTTTTCTTTTGATTTTACTCCTCCAATTTGAATCCTTTGAACTTTAAACTTTGGGCCAATAAATTGTAGTTTTCTTCCAACTTGAGAGCTTTGGAGGCCTTCTTGTGTTCTTCCAACTTGCTATGTTCCTTGCAAAATAAATATCTTTCTCCTTGCAACATAAACATTAGTATCTATACTTCAAGGTTTTGTGATCATCAAAATCAATCTATGAATCAATCTTTGGGTCATCAATCTCCCCCTTTTTGATGATGACAAAACTTGGAGTATATGCAATATAAAAGATATTGATTTCTAGAAGTAATACATAGCTAAGTTGCATGAAGTAGAAAACATATATATTTAAAAACATACTTCATGATAATGCTTTAGATTTAATCAGCTTAACACAATCAATATATTTAAATTTTAAGCTGATTTGTATTCAATTCAAAGTAATAAAGCATTCTGAGTATATAGCATATACTTAGATATTTCTCTCCCTTTTTGACAACATCAAAAAGATAGGGAAACATTAAGCACAAAGATAAGAACACTCAAATATTTCTTTCCCTTATTGTACTCTGATTTGAATGTTAAATTATTGCAAGGATATGAATCATATAACTTAAGGCAATAATATTGGGATCAGATTAGTGAGCACAGATCAGAGCCAATTAAGATAGTTTGCAAGAAGTTTTTCTAAGTTGATACCACAGATAGTTTTCTAATCAAGTGTAGGTGGGATCTTCCCTAGGTTAATTCAAGAAGTGGAAATCTAACCTCTCTTCAATAATAAGTGTGAAAGCTTGTTCATTTAAGATCTTGTGCCCAATCTATTAAGTATTTTATCAACATGAGAGCAATTTAACTAATTTTCTGAGTATAAGAACAATATATTAAGTATGATTGCAAAGTTCTTTTATGGTGTAAAAATATTGTGGCATAAATACCAAAATATGAATTCATGCAATTTATAATATATCTTAGAGTATACATAAAGTTCAAGACTTTGAAGGTTCTTTTAAAGCTCTTTTAAAGACTTTATTCTTCTATTCCTAAAAAAAATTTGATACATAAAAATATGAATTGGCACACAATTTAAGTTTTAAAGATCAAGTCAATTAGGACTCATTAGTGAATATCAAAATAGATTTTCTAAAAGATACTCAAGAAAATTTTACACGTTATTCTCCCCCTTTTTCATTAAGTTAGAGGCTCTTTAAGCTCAACTTGCAATTTGGTTCATGATTTATGCATAAGATATACTAACCAAATAACACGCCTCAAGGTGTATCATAAAGATTTTCAGATTAAATTTCAGATGATACATATTGGAGAGTATTAGGATCATTTTTCATTTTGTATTCTTCCTCTCTCCTTTAGTTATAGATATACGCGATTAAGTTTTGTGAGACCTCTCCTTCTGAAATTTTCTTTCTCCCCCTCTATTGATCATTCCATTTAAGAGTTTAGAATTTGAAGATAATGTTCAATAAAATTGTCAATCTCAAAAATATATTTTCTAGAAGTTTCAGCTCATTTTCATAAGACTCAAGGTTTGAGATAAGACAGCCTTTATAGAACTCATCTCAAGGTATAAACTCATTATATAATTAAAGCAAGTCGTGCAATATAAGGAGGTTCATTAAAAACAATCCATAAAAAAAATACTGAATATCTGAAGCTCCCCCTCAAAAGATGCATTCTTCTTTAATCATTTTAAATTGTTGAATTTCAGATTATAGTGATAAACGTGAATAACACTGAAATCCTGTAATATCGAGAATGTAGAGTAATCTAGTATTATTCCAAAATTTGTAGTAATTACTCTTTCTAATCCTTTACGAACAAGTTATGCTTTCTCTTAATCTTAGAGAAAATGTATAGAAATATCAATCAGAAAATGATTCATTTGAAGCTTAGTTTCTCTCAACCGCATTTACATTTTCTTTCTTTTAGAATCATTTGAGTGAGCTGAAATATTTCTAGTTTTAAGATCATTCACTCTATTGATGGAAGTTTTTTAATAATGTAGGGGAGAAAAACATATAGATGATCATTGAGATATATATATTTATAGAACTCAATTTCTTAATCATAGTTTTTCAGCAATGTATACATGAAGCTTAATAAATTTTTAAATATTAAAATAGTCATATATTTTAAAAATATTTACTTGCAATCAGGATCATCGTAAGACACATCATTTGAATCAAAATTAGTATACTTTGAAGATAAGAAATGATATGTTTCGGATGCGTATCGGAGCAATCAAAATAAATTCTGTTTTTCTTACATTAACATTTTATTTAGTAATCATATGGAGTTTAAGCTTTTATACAAAATCAAATTCTGAATTTCATAAAGATTTTCAATAGACCCCTTTTAAGTCATAATTTGAGATATGTATCTTTCACATTGTGGCTCATCTTAAATTATTACGATTGAAAAATACATATTTCAATAACATTAAAGCACTTTCAGAATCTTTGTGTTTAATTTTGAGTTTTGATACAAAATAAAGGATATTTTAACAAGTATTAGGACATTATGTATCAAAGTTAGGCGAGTAGAAAGATAGATCAAAATCAATTTATTTTCCCTAAATAGAGATATTCTTCTCTTCTCCTTTCTACAATGATTGTGAATGAATCTATTTTATTTAGCTTTCAGATTTTAACAACGATTGTGAATGACAAATCTGAAATTTCTTTTCAATAAGATCAAACAAAAGATGTTATGTAGCAATTCAAACATTCAATCAAATTGTCCAAGTATGAAGCATTACAAAATATTGAGAACCCATAAATCAAGACATCATACCATATGCAAAACATCTCATGTGTTAAATCATGCATTAAAATATTAAGAACAAGCATGTCAAGAATCAAAATCTATTCCTTTTCAAATAAACTCCCCCTATTTATATATAATCTTGCACTGATTTTATCCTTAAAGTATGTTTTCAAGTGTTTAAAAAATTGATTTGATTCTTCTTATATACTTTTATTAACTTTGTCTTTCATTTTTACTTTCTTATGCTCTATACTCTATTTGCTCCCTATCCGGTGGAGTTGGGAAGGGGCACGAGGTACTACCACTAGCCTCCCTCTTGTGCCGTCCCTAATATGCCCTACACCGAATAGTTGGGTCAAATAGTGCCGGGTACTACCACTAGCCTCCCCATTGGCACCATCCCTATGATGAGCAATATAGAAAGGTTAAAATGTTCACTTCAAACTCTCCCTGTTTAAGTGTAATTAATTATGGATTTTATCACTTCCAAATATGCCGAATATATTATGCTTGTTTTGCTTTTCCTTAAGATTGGAGTACTTACTTTTGCTTAGATTTTTCATCTCTTGAGTAATATCCATTTTCTTTTCTTTATCTCTCTCTCTCTTCATTATTCTCAAGTAATTTACATGAAAGAGCAGAATAATGAAATAATCTTATGTATCATATAGATGTATATCATGCAAACAATATTTTCATTGTGCTCAAGGATTCATAACTTCTCACAAGTTATTTTAAATCAAAATTTTATGCATAAACTTGTGTATTTCATGATTATGACATAGGCAAAGATATATTATAGTTTGGGCAAACCATGAAACAATTTCTAAAAGTATAAGTCAATCAATATATGTATATATAGACATGATATCAAAAATTAATAATTAAAGACCTTAATCATGCCATAATAAGATTTAAGTTATTGACTTTGCTCAATGAATTTATGAGAGAAGTATCTAGAATTACCAATTCATTCTGCATTCTTCAGTCAAATACCTACTAGATTTCTTATGTATGAACTTTTGGCTGAAGAAGGTCCTCTCTCTTGTTTGCATGTGAATGTTTAGTGTATCTTACATGAAGATATCCTTCAAGTTGAAATTTCTCATTTTTCTTTCTTGAAGGAAGGTTATTAGTTTCTTTAAGATACAAAGCATTCATCCAACATATATTTTTTTAACTAGATGACTCAATATAAGATATAACAATAGTTGCATGTTGAGTCACTTTACTCAAGAGATTCTCTAAATATAAGCAAGCACATATCACTTGAACTAAAGAGATAGTTTCATTAAATCAGATGGTTCAAGGACAAGCATGTGAGGCAATAGGTAGATTTATCAAGGTCAAATCAATTTCTTATTTTCAAAATCAATTTAGTTTAGATTTTATTCAATAAGGCATGCTAGCTAAGTTTTAATCAACTTATCTTAAACAGTTGTTTCTATCATAATTCAGATTATGATTTATTTGTTTATCAATAAAATATGATTCATTAAAGTTAGATTGATGTCTTGCATAAGGGCGCATAATAAGCATACATTCTGGTCTACTAGCTGTATGATAAAATAATTATTCTATCATGCTTCAATACAGCTTTAAACAATATATCTACTTTGCTCATTCTTTTCAAATTCTACAAGATGGGGTCATAGATATACCTTCTTCATGCCAATTTTCTATAAGAGTTTTCTTGTGGTCTAACGTTGGTCAATGAAGATCCCCTTTCCTGTTTGTCTTAATTTGGAGTTTGAGAGAAGATGTTAATTCATTCATCATACATATTTCAAACTCACCTTGTATGAGCTTAGTAAAAATCTACATATAAATCTTCATTAGCAGAACCAAAAATGATGTCACAAATTCTTCCTTTTGATACATAGATTTATTATTATTACTTTCTATCAAAAAGGTTGCTTAAGCTTTTATATCATGCTTTTGATGCTTGTTTCAAATCATATATTGCGTTATCATATTTGTAATGAGTGTTTTCAAATATGGTGGTTATTTAACATATATCTTCTTTAATAAAATAAGCATATAGGAGTCCATTCTACACACTCATTTGATAGAATATAAAGCTCATAAAGCAAGCAAATGATAATGATGATCTTTACTTCTAATCATGCAAGAATCAAGATCTATTTCATCTTCTAAGCAAACAATTTTTCTTCATTAAGTGCATTTCTGAAAAACTCAATTTGGTTATAATTATTAACATGTTTTCAGATTGTTATATGTAAAAGATTAGCCATATACATATATAATTTAATTTTAGTATCTTGATAATAAATCATTAATCTCATAAGGAACAAAATGAATTAATATTTCTACAACTCGAATCTTTTCATTGAATGTTCTATATGCATTGCTTGATGAATGATATCCAAGAATAGAAATATCTTTATCAGATTTGGCATTATTTTCATAAGACCATATCAAGCATAGTATGTACGACTGAAAAATATGAGAGATATGCAATGGTTCATTTTCTATTTTTCAGAAGATCAAAAGAAGTTTTCATCAAAAATAGATCTAATAGAAGTCATATGTATGACAAGCAGTGATGATAGCAAAAAAAAATCATTTAAGTAGATGACTATCATACACAATTGTCTTTTTCATTTCTTCAAGAATTCTATTAATCCTATTTTATTTAAGGTGTCCTTGGTGCTGAAATAATTAATTTCTGTATAAACTTTATCAGGATTTTGGTTTTCAACACTGTGCCATGATACTCTTTATCTTCACAGTTTGGAAACCTTTATCATTTGAAACATTTTTACAAGATTTAGCAAATACAGAAAATATTTCAATTTTATTTGCCAAGAACACATCCAATGTAAGCTTTTGAAAACTTAGTGATGGAAACAACATCTTTAGATTTAGAAATTGATTTTTGTTTGTTTCCTTAGTTAGCATGCATAGTAAACTTTGACCTTTCAGAAGATAATCTAAGTAATCCAATGGCAAGATCTTTTGAGATTAAGTACATACTAGCATGAGTTGATTTTATATGCCAAAGATGGTTTCTTTAATCTTGGTATTCATAGTCCATATATTCAAAAGCACACCAAGTACACATTATCATATCTATGATCAATAAACAATAATGCCATGGATAAAAACTCTCAATCAAGCATATAGAGAATTCATAGAGTTATTCTTAATAAATTGATTAATCTTTTAGCAACTTATCCAATAGTGAGTAAAGTATACTATAAAATGAAGTGATTTGATTATATTTCCAAAAGTATTTTCTATATCACAAAATTGGTCAATACTTGCAATTCATATTTTAATCAAATACTAAAGCAAAAATAATGATGAAATGCAAGGTTTACTGATTTCATTATTATTATTATTATTTTATTATTTAAAATTACTTTTCATAAGTATGTTTTAAGTTTCATATTTGACGTGTGTCTAGAACACCCATTTGTATGAAAGTTCTATTTATTCCATGGGTATCTTAGCACACCTATGTCTACATCCTCATATTTTCATTTTGGGTACCCAAGCTTGCTTGGGTCCTTGAGAGTTAGGACATATGGTTCCTTTTGGAACCCAAATTTGTTTAATTGTAATAACTTTACCACTTGATTTAATTATGTTAGAACGATAGGTAAAGTTGTTATGTCCATTCTTTTCATGTTTGAAATATGTTATCTTATTTAATGATTTGCTTGGTGAATTGATAATCTTTTTCTCTAGAGATTTATTGTTAAGTAAAGGAGTCAAGCCAAGTTTTGATTTATCATAAGCAACATATTGGCTTTCAAACATCATTTTTAATCGCTCTGAACTTACAGTGAATCTGTTAATAAGAGATTTTGATTGGTTAATTTCTTCACTTAACTTTTGATTTTCTTTAATTAAATACTGGTTTTTCTGAATCAATTGTTCTGAATTTAACCTTAAACTTTCATTTTTAGAATTTAGTTTGTCTTGTATTTCAGCAATAGAATTTCTTTCTTTTGAAATTTGCAAATTTAGCTTTTTAAGATTTTTATTTTTCATAGCTAATTTTCTACATTCACCATACAAATCATGAAAAGTATTTAAGAGTTCATCATAAGAAAATTCTTCATGAAGTTCATTAGATTCAGATTCTACTTTATCTTCTAGTGCCATAAAACATAAGTTAGTTACCTCTTGTAGTTGATTGTTGCTTCTAGCTTTCAATTTCTTGCTTGACTCTTCCTTGGTCAAGACTTTCTTGCTTTTTATCTTTTTCCTCCTTTCTTCTTGCTTCCTCTTCTTCCTTGTCTTTAGGAAGCTTTTGAATCTTTCGGTGTTTGCGAATGGATCCTTGTTTCCATCACCGGACTCTTTGTTTTTTGAACTAATCTGCCTCAGAGTCGACTCAAGCCTTGTTGGAGTCAACTCGGCTAACTTGGGAGTCGACTCAAAAATACTTGGAGTCGACTCGTTTACAGGGTCTTCAAGACTGTGTCTCTGCCTTTCAGACTGTTCTTCTCTAGGAGTCGACTCGGACAAACGGGGAGTCGACTCGGCTACTGTGGAGGATTCAACACCTTTTTCTGCAGTCTCATTATTAGTATGTAATTGAAGCACATGTGAGCTAATCTGAGATTTATCATAAATATTTTCTAATGTATCCCAGATCTCCTTAGCAGATAAGCATGCAGAAATTTCATTAAACTTCGTTTCATGAATAGCACAATATAATATGTTCATAGCATTAGCATTCAATTGTGCTAAGTCCTTTTCATTAATAGTTTTAGAGAGTGTATGAAGGTCATTTATTATGATTTTCTATAAATAATAGTTTTGTGATTGAATAAAAATGCGCATGCGTGCTTTCCAATATGTGTAGTCTATGCCATTAAACAGTGGAGGCCTATCAATTAACTGTCCCTCTCCTAGAAAACTATCTATTTGAGTTGTCATGATCTTTGGCTCTTGATCGTGAGATCAATAATTAATCTTGAGCACCTGCTCTGATACCACTTGTTGCCCAAGGTGACAACCCAAGAGGGGGGGTGAATTGGGTCTTTTAAAAACTTTTAAACTACTTCTAATCTTTTAGATTAATTATGCTAAGTTGTATGGATGCTTAGTGAAGCTTAACCTTAGCAAGAGTATGATTCTAATCTAATCAACTATTAAGCAGTGGGTTCAATAAAAGATTAGTCTAATTTTGCCCTAGTATGCTATTCAATTTAATGATTGAGTAAATTGATTATGCTTGCAACTAAAGGATGCACGAAGAAGAGTTAAGCAAGCTTAATATCTAAGTAAGTGAGTGAGGAGGTCAGTCAACAAAGAGCATCACAAACACAACAAAAATATAGTGGTTCGGTGCATCCCAGCGCCTACATCCACTCCCTAAGACCTCTTGGGAATTTTACTATAATCCTACAGATTACAGCCGGTTGTTTTACAAGCTCACAACCCAACTTGTTGTTTTACGAGCGCACAACGAACTCGGTCGGTTTTCCCAGGCTCACCGACTAGAACCACTCCGATTGTTTTCCCGGGCTCACAATCAAACCCTTACACGTTGGTTTTACCCTCGGCTCACCAACAAACCTAAACCCCGTTGGTTTTCCCTTTGGGTCACCAACAAACCTTACACCGTTGGTTTTCCTTTTGGCTCACCAACAAACCTTTAACCCCTTGATTCAATCCCTTGATTGAATCAAGTTACAAGATATTAAAACAAAGAATAAAAACAAATCAAAGCTTCTTAAACAAGCAAATATAACAATATAAACAAATAGAGTAAAGAGAAGCCCTCAAACGAGTTTTGAAGATGGAGGAGCTCGACTTCTTCTTTACTTGACCCTCTTCTGATTTGGCACGAAGTAGAGGATCACCGCGGCAGCACACGGATGGAGAGGAAGCTTTGGGATACACTTGGAAGCTCTTCTTCTCTCTATTTCACTTTGAATGGCCCTTATTGTGCTTATGGGAAATTTCCCTTGGAATCTCTTCCCTAAATGTTTTCTCCCACTTCCATGAGTTCTCCCCTAGCTTTCTTCTTGTTTTTATAGCTTTAGATGGCGTGGAAACAAGAATATAGCTGTTAGAGACAAGAAAAAGAGCCGTTGGACACAGTCTGCATTTCCTGACAATGTTACCGTTGGGATCGGAGTCGACTCGCGCGATCAGGAGTCGACTCGCCTGTTGCAGGAGTCGGCTCGTGCTCTACTGGAGACGACTCGGCTACTGTTCCAAATTTGAATTAAAGTGCATGCCTTGACTGGGAGTCGACTCGACTTAACCCGGAGTCGACTCGCCAACATCTGGAGCTGACTTGGCATCTTCGGAGTCGGCTCTTCCACTGAAGTCCGTGGATCCAATTTTGAATTTTGTCCTCTCGAGTCGACTCGACTGTCCTGGGAGTCGACTCGAATCTCAGAGCCCGAACTTCCGATCCTCTGTCTTTTGGCTCGTCCAGTCTTGGAGTCGACTCGAACTTTCTTGGAGTCGACTCGGCTCTCAGCTTGCGAAACACAGCCTTCTGCCTTTTTGATGTGAAGCTGTCTTGGAGTCGACTCGAGCTGTCTGGGAGTCGACTCGAATCTCAGAGGCAGTAACATGGTTTTCTGTCTGTCGATGGTCGCGGAGTCTCGGAGTCGACTCGTGCAATGCGGGAGTCGACTCGAATCTCAGAGTCCCAAAAATGCTCTCTGACTTTTTCCTTGTGTTCCGCTGAGAGTCGACTTTTGCTTTCTTTGGAGTCGACCTACCAACCATCGGAGTCGACTCGCGTTCCACTGGAGTCGACTCGAATCTCAGACCCGAAAACTGCTCTCTGACTTTTCTGCCTGTGATTCCTAGGAGTCGACTCATACTTCTCCGGAGTCGACTCGAATTCCACTGGAGTCGACTCGAAGACTGTTCTTTTGAATTTTTCTTTTGATTTTACTCCTCCAATTTGAATCCTTTGAACTTTAAACTTTGGGCCAATAAATTGTAGCTTTCTTCCAACTTGAGAGCTTTGGAGGCCTTCTTGTGTTCTTCCAACTTGCTATGTTCCTTGCGAAATAAATATCTTTCTCCTTGCAACATAAACATTAGTATCTATACTTCAAGGTTTTGTGATCATCAAAATCAATCTATGAATCAATCTTTGGGTCATCAGGACACATGCCTGATTCATAGCCGGGCCACCTTTAATTCTAGGATTTCCTAGGAGACCAGTACCACCTCAACAACATTCTGGGTCGTCACTCTATCGAAGCACGAGCCCCATTTAAGAAATACGCTTCAGAGTTCGGGCATGGATCCATATGACAAAACACACAGCTTTTTGAGAGAACGAATAGATCCAGTCAGGTGCCATTATGTTGCCGTGGCGCCCGCCTCGGCAACCCTTTTTAGGAAAATAGCGAAGTTACCAAATAGCCCTTCCCTAGACCAAGCAGCCCCTCAAATGAAAAGCTTATCAGTTTGGCCAAATAGACAAATAAGTAGAAGACAAATATACTTTTTGACAAAAGAAGAGGATATTACAAAAACAGTAGAAAAAAGATACAAGTTAACGGCTCACATCTGAGCCGACAAGAAATCATGACTCATCCTTTCTCTACGCTTCCTCTTCTTCTCTCTCTTCATCTCCCCCTTCCTCAGCCTCTCTACCCAATGACCGAAGAAGGCCTCCTTATTTGAATACTCACTTAAGAAGGTTACCGAGCTGAGGTTGAGCTTAGAAGCCACCTTATAGACCCTTCCTCAACAGATGGTGAAGCCCTTCTTGAAGGAGTCTTGGGCGGGTTCCAGCATCTCATTGCAAAACTCTTCAGAAGCCTTGTAGTTCGTAATAGCCCGTTGGGCCTTCTCCTTAGCATGGAGGACCTCCTCCTTTGCTCGGATGACCTCTTTGGCTACGAGGTCGGCCCTCTCCTCAGACTGGGTGGCTTTGCCCTTCGTCCAAGTAAACTCTCCTCAACTTGGAAGGCTTAGAGCTCGGCTACAACAACCACATCCTTCAGGCGGGCAATCTCCGCATCGGCCTCTCACCTCGTGTAGGTCCCTTCCTCGCCGATGGATCATTGCGTCTCCTAAAACCAAACTTCCATTTGCCCCAACTCAATCTAGGAGTTCTCAACCTGAGAGCTAAGAAAACGAGCCTGCATCTTAGCTTCCGCCCTTCTTCTCTCTGCCTCCGCCCGCTCCTCCTTAGCACGGGCCTTGATATGCTTGGTCTCTCGAAGGCGGCAATTGGAGACGTCCAGCCTCCGTTGATAGGAGCGGATGATCTCAATTAGTATGCAAGCGGCGTACACCCTCTGTGGAAACAAAAGGAAGGTCAATCATTCAAAAAAAAAAAAGGAGAGAGAAGAGAGAGAAGAAAGAAGAACTAATTGGATTACCTTGATGGCGGTGTGCCAGGACGAGGTGAGCATGCTCTCTAGCAGTCTCTATCGCAACTTCTCCTCAACTTCAGGGAGCATGAACCCCTGGACCATCTCCCACGTAACGTAGGAATCGCCCTAGCGTAGCACCAAGTCGGAGGCCCTCACAGACTAGTTCGGTATAAAGATCCCTGACTCTATGCTCCGTGGAGCCAGTCAGAGAAAAGGCGTTGATGTATGCATACCTCCGGGAAAAGGTTGAAGACTAGCTTGGACACCTCAGCCTGCAGCACAATGTTGAAGGAACCAGTGGAAAGTGGGGTCCCTCAGTTGGGGATGAAGAAGGACCGGATGCATAGGGTGCAGCCGGCGAAACAAGAATGGTCACAATGGCCATCACAAAAATTGGAGCGGCTGCTAGAGTAGGAGATTGTATGGAGATGGAAAGGGCATTGAGCACCTCCACTTTCGGTGATCCTCCTCAATTGGCTCCTCTTGATAGGGGGACTCGACATTGTTGGGAGCTCGGCCTTGGTGGCGGAAGGGCCTGCGGGTGTGCCCCTCCTCCTCTTGCCCAAGGAAGAACTGCCATCGCCAAACTTCCTCTTCCTCGAGGAGTGAAAGAGCTATTCTACCTCAAACTTCATGAATGTAAGCCTAGAAGAGAATTAAGTTAGTCAGCAAAGCAAGGCCAGAGCAAAATGAGATGAGGAAATATACCGACAAAAGAGGCAGGGCTCAAGCCGGCATCAACCAAGGGTGACTTCCGAAGTAGCTCGACCAAAGATGGAGCCTTCACCAGACAAAGTAGATCAACAGACTCCTTTTTCTCATCTGACAAAAATGGGAAGAGGCTCAAAGCCTGCTTCCCGGGTGTCCTCCATAGGGTTGGAAAATCCTAGGAAGTCACCAAAGATAAAGAAATACTGACCCTTCCACTTGTGAATGGATGAAGGGCCCAGAAGAAGGACATTGTAACCCTTCCTTTCTACAAGAAAGCCACCATTATCCCTTATTCTGAAGATGGGCCTTCACTTGAAAGAAAGCTCGGAACATCCCTGGTGTAGGGATGATCTCTTGAAGCTGGACAAAACAAAAAAAAACCCACAATCATCCTCCATGCATTGGGGATGAGCTGTGCAGGAACAAGCTGGTATTGGGCTAGTAGGTCGGTGATAATCGACGGGATCGGGAGCCTTAACCCTGCCTTCAGGAACTCCTCGTATAGGGCTATTCAGTTCTCCTCGGGTGAAATCACCCGGTCCAAAGGGCCGGGGCGTTCAAAGACAGTCCTGAGGGATGGAAAATGCCATCCAAATTCGATCGAGGTTGGACTTCCCCAAAAAGCTCATCTTAGTATCTGGATTGGAGAATATCTCGAGGAGAATTCCCCTTGAGTCGTAGTACCTAGTCAAGAGAACTCTGACCTACCACTTCGTCGTCGGAAGACAGACCTCCAGCGGATGGATCCATGGACAATCTACAGGAAAAAAGACATAAGAAGACAATGAGAAAGAAGATGGACGGGGGGGGGGGGGGGGACAAGGAAGGAAAACCTTGCAATGGAAGCACGGAAGTAACACCCTACACCTTCACACTTCCTCTCTTTCTAGGCTTTGGAGAATGAGGGAATGAGATGAATGGACCAAGGCTGCCGCCTTCCCTATTTATCGAGGATTTAAGCAACCCTTTTTGATGCGACACTTCGCCAAACCAAGGCCACGTGTCCCTCAGGCATTCATCTCAGAACAATCCATTCGAATCGTCGCCAAACTTCAGGTGACTATTTAACCTACTGACGTCTTGCTCATGATTACACCGCTTCGAGAAGGATAACATGGTCATGGTGCTTATAAATGTGGGATATAAAAAATCTCTATTTCTCCAACGAAAAGGCACCATGTATCTTCCTCGGCAATCTCCATCAAGGCGGTCCTTCCGAAAAGACTCTACATGCCGACAACAATTCACTAGAAGGACCGACCAATCCGAATTTGCCACAGCGCCAGCGTGTGACTGGTCAGGAGCTACCACTTGGCTCGCCCAACACCGTGAGACTGAGTTTGCATCTCTTGAGCTCTCCACGGTTGGCAACATCCTAGCAGGGGGCACCAGTGATCACTGAAATCCTATCGATGTGATAGGCAGAACGTCATCCGCGTGCGAGACGCTTACACCTAATATCCGGGCCGTAGTGTGGCTAGTCATTTTTGGCCAACCCATGTGCCCTAATTCGTTTGTGCTAGGTAAACTCCATCACCTAAACAATCATCCAAAAAGAAGGAACTTAGGGATAAATACTCAGACGCCCTAACAGACTGCAAGAGAACCTTCTTTTAATCTATAGTTTTATATGATCCAATTCATCAAATCTATTCTGTCTAATTTAACTCATTTTGCTTTGAGATAAGTATAAGATGGAAATAAGTAGCGGCCTGTCGCACCATGCATGACACCTTTCGGCGCTAACCTTTTCTTTTTCTTTTTGCATGGAGAGACGTCCATTGTCCAGATCCACCGACAGCCCCATGATCAAATAGTTGATAGGGTAACAATGCTGCCGGTGCTTCCTAAAAACGGTGACACAAAAGACAGGGACAGTTCAGCGATCGGGAGGGTAGTACAGTCACGGTCCGTGATCGTCGAATGGTTAATTCTGTAATTTTCGGGAACAAACGTGGGCGCTTTGAGTTGTTTCTCTAGGACCAGTGACCGACCCGTCTTTTTCTTTCATGTCCACTTTCGGGGCTGCAAGAAACTTAGAAAGTATGGTTTTAGTCCAATAACGTTGCTACTTGGAATACGTACCGAATAATTCTTAATATTCACAAGCAAATCATAAATTTATCTTCGTACACTTAATTCTTTGACAACTTACGGCTATTGTCGTGATTTGGACTCCCAGGTTCAACCTTTTGAGCCAATCGAGACCTGCCACATGTGAACCCCAAGGTTTGTTTAACCAATTAGGTCTATTACTACCACAAATGTCTCAAAGAAAGGCAGATGTTTAGGAATCAAAATTATTTTTATATTTCCTACTCAGAAGATCAATTTTCTCATGGATATATGCACGTAATCATCATCATTTTTTTTTTTTAAAAAAAAAAAAGATGTTGGAAGAAGTCATACGCAAACTATTTATATTTTATAAGATATTGTGGTTTTCAACATGTAAAAAAAACAGCAGATGTGTGTGAACTAAAATTATTTTTTATCTTTGCTAAGTCAAATACATAATTATTAAGACTAAATTTTTTAATATAATATTATAAAAGGTTATATGCAAACTTTTTATACTCCATAAGATAATTAATTGTTGATCAACTTTTTTCAGAGAGTTGTTTTTCATAAATTTAAAATACAGAGTAGTGAGATAAAAACCAGGAAAGGCTCTATTTTACAACCTCCGAGCCATTCCCCAAGTAGTTCTCCCACCACCGCAAAGCTAGTGTTGGCTGGTGCTAAAGGAGAGAGGGAAAGGGCGATGGAGAGGAAAGCGGTGGTGGTTTGCGTGGCGGCGGGCTTTCTGGGGCTTCTCTCCGCCGCGCTGGGCTTCGCCGCGGAGGCGACAAGGGTCAAGGTGAGCCAAAGCTCTTCCTTTTTCGACAAAAAAGAGTGCGGTGTTTGATGTTTCTCCAGTAATAATGAGTTTCCTCCTTGAATAGTTTGTTGGACTCGAACTTCTACACGGGTCTTTCTTGGAAGGTGGTTTTGTTCCTAAACTCCTTGGGAAGTTGTTAATTTTTTTTTGGATATTGATTTGGATCTATGATGGGATATCGCTGATTGGGATGTTGTTTGAGTTGTTGATCAAGTTTAGATTGTTAATTTTTCAGAGGAATCTGTTTTTTATTTTTTAAGCATCGATTTTTTCCGGTTGGGGTCCAGGCTTCGACATGGGGATTTTGATGGTCACGGACACCTGTTGCACTTGTTCTTTGCTACTTTTGCTCTATCAAGTTCTTCCGCTTGTGTTTGATTACTAGTTTAATGTTAGAGGTCAAGTTTTTCCATTGGAAGTTTGGTAAAAAAATTTGGCTCTGGACATGGGCTCTAGTCGCCATAAAAAAATCTTCGATGGTCATGTTATTTGGGTCATTCAATAAGCTCAGTTTTGTTAGATTTTTGACAAACTAAGTACTCTGTTGAGAGCATTAATTCGGTTTTGCTGGATTTAGTCTTCAATAAAGGGTTTCTAATGCTTATGTCATTAGACTTGATTCTGAAGTGCTTCTTTTGCCATATCAAAGTCTTCTTTTTTTTTGTCTTGCTGGTACTTTCTATGTTAAAGGTCCAGTTTTTGTTAGCCTAGATGCACAAATATAATTGATAAATTAAATATTTGTAATATTCAAAAACAGTAAATAAGAAGAATAAATTAGCAAATAATTAACTTGACAATCTAATAATAAAATGAAGAAAGAGAGAGAAGATGGTCTGTAGATCGAAGCATGTAGATGCGTTGTCCTAGAAAAATTTATGCCCCCCACGCACGGGTCTGCTGGCACAGATCTCCTAGAGATACGACGATCCAATATAGAACCATGTCTTCCCCGTCAGTGCGCCTCCAGGAAAGAAAGAAGAGCACGTTCATGTTTGCAGATACCTCAAAAGAAACTTAGAAAAATTATGAGGAGAACAAAAATTTTTTTTATTTCTTTCTTCCCCAATGATCCCTGGAGCCCTTTTTATCTAGACTCTTGGAATAGGAAGAAGAGAAAATTTTGATTGTGGTTTGAAATGATCCCTAGAGCCCTTTATATAGGTTTAGGCACGTCAAAAGAAGAAGATTCCCCTTCCGCGGATTGATGATGTGTCTTCTTGTGCTCTTTTGATTCTTCGGCTTATTGCATCTTGGCCATCCATGTTTTCTTCCTTTTTCGAGGGGCCTTTCTATGCTTGCTCTTGCGCTGGATACATGACACTTGTCATGGCCTACTTTCTTTGGGAATTTTTTCATGTTTGCTCCCTTGCTTGTGCGCGGATGCTTGCCACTTGGCCGTTAACCAATTTGGTTTTCAAATTTTTAAAATATTTGATTTAATTCAACAATCCCCCACATAAATTAAATATTTAAAAAAATTAAAATCAAAATAAAATTAAAAAAATTAAAATAAAATGCTGAGTATCTTATATTATGTAATAGGTGTAGATACCTTTCGGTTTGAACCTTCACTTAGTGACAATTGATTATCTCTGTGGAGCCAAGGTGGACTATACCTTGAACCTTGGTCCATGGCTCAAATTTCATCAACAGCACACATAATATAGCGTGAACATGCTTGAAGTGGGTTTGCGCTTTACGGCCATGCGCAGGTATCTCTTCATGTGTGTTATTAGGGAACAACCCACTTTCCACAGTCGCGGCCTCATGACTACACGCATATAGGTGAATCTTAAAAAGGGTACGAGCAAGTAGGTACCCTGCCTCGTGGGTCTCGGATTCATTAAGAGTAAAAACTCAACCCAACCCTTACTTTTTATGAGCACTGTTGCCCTAGGGATGGAAAAAACAAATAGTGCTCCTCATTAGTCACCTATTTAACTTGTTTCTACCCATTAAACCTTTTCAAGTTGGGTTACCACCGTGGTGACTTTACTTATGGGCTTAGCCCCATCCCCCTCGACAACTCTAAAACCACTGTTCTAGACAATCCTTTGGTAAGCTGGTCAGCTAGATTCCTTTTGGATCTTACAAAATTTAGTGCAATCAAGTTATTCTTTAATTTGTATCTCAATGATTTATGGCGCACTTTCAAGTGCCTATTCATTTTCACATTTGCATTTTCTTGATTGCATTTATCTATAGTAGATCTACAGTCACAATGAATAGATATAGAAGACAATGGTGAAGTCACAAGAGGTAAATCTATCAGTAGATTTCTAAGCCACTCGGCCTCAATGCTAGTGGTATCTAGGGCAATCATTTCAGATTCCATGGTGCTCCTAGCCACTACAGTTTGTTTGGTAGACTTGCATGATACAGCTGCACCTCCTAAAAGATAGACAAAACCAGTGGTGGATTTAGTGTCAACTGTATCACTGATCCAGTTGGCATTATTATAGCCTTCCAGAACAGCAGGATAACCACAATAGTGTAATTCCAGAGATATGGAACCCTTAAGGTACCTGAGAATTCTTTCTAAAGTAGTCCAATGATCATTATTAGGATTGTGAATATATCTACTCAGTCGGTTTACAGAGTATGCAATATCAGGTCTGGTATAATTTGCAAAAAACCCTAAAGAACCAATGATCTGGGCATACAAGCTTTGATTGACTGGATCACCTAAGTTTTTCTTTAGATGAAGAGATGGATTATAGGAAGTAGATACAGGATGACAATCAGAGTAGTGAAACTTTTTAAGTTAGATTTTCTATGTTTTCAGATTTTATATGGAGTTTTATCATTATATTTGAATGGAATTCTATTCAAGATATAAGATGCAATTACTAGTACTTTCCCCCAAAGATTTTTTGGTGCACCTGAACTAATTAACATAGAGTTAACCATATCCATTAAGGTTCTATTCTTTCTCTCAGCTACTCCATTAGATTGGGGTGAATAAGGAGCTGTCACTTCATGAATTATCCCATGTTCTTCACAGAACTGGGTCAGCTCAAATGAGGTATATTCACCTCCTTTATCAGACCTTAAGATTTTAATCTTTTTATCTAGTTGGTTTTCAGCCTCTGGTTTATAGAGTTTGAATTTATTTAAGACCTCATTTTTAGCTTTGACAAGATAGAGGTGACAGTATCTAGAAAGGTCATCTATGAAAGTTACAAAATATTTGTTTCCACCCCGTGAGGTTCTTCCTGAGTTACATACATCACTATGTATGAGTTCAAGGAGATCAGAATCTCTACTTACAGAGTGAAAAGGTCTTTTAGGTAATTTGGCCTATACACATATCTCACATTTGTCATTATTCTTAAATTCTGATTTTGGGATTAAATTCAAGTGCATTAATCTTTTAATTGAACTATAATTTACATGTCCCAGCCTATCATGCCAGACAACAGGAGAGTCAATATAAAGAACAATAGAATTTTCATTCATAGATGGAATAATTACATTGAGCTTAAACAACCCATCACAAAGAAAACCTTTTTTGATGAAAGAGACACCATGGGTTACTATAACTTTATTTGATTCAAAAACAATTCGGTATCCTTGCTGGACAAGCAAGGATCCACTAACTAGATTTCTACGGATGTCTGGAACGTGGTGCACGCCTTGCAGAGTGAGGATCTTTCTAGAGGTAAGTGTCAGATCCACTCGTCTCACTCCAAGCACGCATGCCACAGCATTATTACCCATGATCACAGTTCCTCTACATGAGATCTGATAAGATGAAAACCAGGAGCGATCAGAACAAACATGTATACTAGCTTTAGTATCATTCCACCAGTCAAGTGCTAATTGTGTCATGTTAACTTCAGGTATGAAGGAAACAAACCTGATAGCTGTCTCAGAGGAGTCAGCCCCACAGGTCACCATGTTGGCCTGGGCACCAGAAGTAGCAGGACCCTTACTTCTAGGTTGGGGAGTAGTGATCTTGTAGAAGCATTGGTTGGCCATATGGTTGGTCCGACCACAGACAGAACAGCAACGAACAGATTTTCCTTCTTTCTCTTTCTTCTGGTTCTGAGAGAAGTTGGATCTTCTGTTGTTGGGCTGAAAGGAGTTCCTATGGTTGAATGATTTCTTCTTGAAGGACTTGTTGTGGTTGGGACGGAAAGAACAATTCTGATTTTTGGATTTGGGCTTGGATTCAACATTGTTGACTTTGGGCAAAGGATTGGAGGAGTGGGATTTTTCTCTAAGGCGATGCTGTTCTTCAATCCTAATAGAATTTAGGACTTGCGTTACAGACAGATCACCTTGGGTGCGGCTCAAAGTCTGACTAGGTAGAGGAAAATTTGTCTATAATACAGGCAACTTGGAAAGACTCATCTAAGTGGGTTCCATTTGCCTGGAGCTGAAGAATCAAGGTTTCATATTCATAGATTTGATCATTCATAGGTTTGGAATCAACAAATTTAAACTTGCTAAAGTCAGAAGCTTTAAATCTCTTTACCCCGGCATCATCAAGTCCATATTTATTTTCTAGGGTATCCCAGAGATCCTTGGCACTCTTAGCTATATAATAAATATCATAAAGCCTATCAGAAAGGGCTCCTAGGATTCTATGAAGACAGTGGTAGTTGGTTTCTTCTGGAGTCTTAGTGGAGGAGGCAGCATCAGTTTGAGAAGAGGAAGGAGCAGGGTTTGGGTTGTTGCTAGAGCTGATCACGGGCCTTCTGGCCCGCCCAGCCCGGCCCGAAATTTTTCGGGCTTGGGCATTAAAAAAAGGTCCATGGGTCGGGCCTGGGCAAGAAAAGCGGCTCGATCAAAAAAATTGGGCCGGGCCTGGTCGGGCCATTCTGGCCCATTTCCAGATTCCAAACAAAGAAAAAATCGGGCCTGTCGGGTCGGGCCTATCGGGTCGGACCGGGCTAGACAGGCCTAGAACCAGATTTATAAAATCGGATCGGGCCTGGATAAAAATTTAAGCCCGACAGTCGGGCCGGTTCGGGCCTCGGCATAGCTATCGGGCCTAATTTCTGCTGTAGAGCCCGGCCCGAGCCCGGCCCGATCCGGGTTTTGATCAGCTCTAGTTGTTGCGAGTAGGAGGTCGTGAAGCAGATGGGTTAGACCCACCAATGGCGGAGATCAAGCCTAGGGTGGTGAGCCAGAACCGCATTTGATTCTGCCACCTTCTAAAGTTTTGACCATCAAACTTTTCAGGTTTGGCACTAAGATTTTCAGATGTGTGGGAAGCCATTAATTTGTAGCTTAACACAGTTTTGACACCTGTGGAAATGAGAAGATTTATGGCAAATTATTGCACTGATATCTAATTTGAACTTTAGATGTCTAGTTGAAAAATCCAAAGAATAACAGCCAGATCAGCTCTAGATCGGTAGTGAAGCATTTGGCTCACTTAAGTACCAGCCTTTCTTAAGCACGTATGCCTTTTTGACAAGCTTTTCTTAGACACCGTTATTCAATAGATAATTTTACTAGATATTGTTCAATTTTATTCTAAGTGCAATATTAAGCTAGCTCCTATGAATTAACCAATTTCCGAATTTCCGTTTGAATGGATATGGAAATTACTCCGTGAGGAGTTCAAATGGAGGTGTTAATAAACCTTTTGCAGGTTAGGCAATCTAATATTTTGCTTGAAAAATTAAGTACTAAAGTAAAGCTAGCATGAATGTGTAGCAGCTAAAATATAACAATTTACAATTGTGCAGCAAAATATATAATAAATGTAGCAATTTAAAATCTAGTGCTAATAGTACATAAACTTTTCTGGATTGTTAGCCTAGATGCACAAATATAATTGATAAATTAAATATTTCTAATATTCAAAAATAGTAAATAAGAAGAATAAATTAGCAAATAATTAACTTGACAATATAATAATAAAATGAAGAAAGAGAGAGAAGATGGCCTGTGGATCGAAGCATGCAGATGCGTTGTCCCAGGAAAGTTTATGCTCTCCATGCACGGGTCTGCTGGCATAGATCTCCTAGAGATACGACGACCCAATACAGAGCCACGTCTTCCCCGTCAGTACGCCTCTAGGGAAGAAAGAAGAGCACGTTCACGCTTACAGATACCTCAAAAGAAACTTAAAAAAATTTTTGAGGAGAACAAAAATTTTCTTTATTTCTTTCCTCCCCAATGATCCCTGGAGCCTTTTTTTATTTAGACTCTTGGAATAGGGAGAAGAGAAAATTTTGATTGTGGTTTGAAATGATCCCTAGAGCCCTTTATATAGGCTCAGTCACGTCAAAAGAAGAAGATTTTCCTCCCGCAGATTGATGACGTGTCTTCTTGTGCTCCTTTGATTCTTCGGCTTATTGCATATTGGCCGTCCATGTTTTCTTTCTTCTTCGAGGGGCCTTTCCATGCTTGTTCTTGCGCTCATGACACTTGTCATGTCCTACTTCCTTTGAAAATTTTTCCATGTTTGCTTCCTTGCTTGTGCGGGATGCTTGCCACTTGGCCGTTGACCAATTTGGTTTTCAAATTTTTTAAAATATTTGATTTAATTCAACAGTTTTTTTCTTTTATATGTAGTTCATTTGCCAGGGATTTGGCTTTATTTCTGTAATGATTATGCTGTTTGCCTCATCCTGAAGATTTTTTTGAACATTTTTGGACATCTTTACAGGAGGTGTATTAAAATATCTTTCTCAATATCTGAGTAAGGGACTTAGTCATCTTGCCAAGATAGGAAACTATGCTAGATATGGTTATAAGATCTTGAACCTCAAAGTTAATTTTGATGGCAGTGTTCTGAGTAAAGGTGATTATGGTGGGGTTAGTTTTGTTGTTAGAAACACTAGCGATGCGCTAGTGCCTGTAGAGGGAGTCCGACTTTTTGAGATGATAGCTCTAATAGCTGAGTCGCATGCTGTTTGGGAAGGATTGAAATTTGTGGTGATGCATTTGAAGGCGACCCACATTATATTTGAAGGTGACTCATTGACGATAGTTAGGTGGATTTCAAATCAATCAACTACTAAGACTAGTTCCCATCCATTGCTACAGGATTGCTGAAGAATGGCTGCTTCTCTCCAATCTTATGAGGTGACCTATGTTTGTAGAGAGTCTAATAGTGTGACTCATTTGGTAGCAACATAAGTAGCTAATCATATGGGAACCAATCTCTGGGTTGTAGCATCGGATATTTCTTTAGATTTTTTGCATATTTTATTTTTTGATTCATATGTGTTGCCCAGCTATACAGCCCAAGAGGGGGGTAAATTAGGCTTTTCAAAATTCTAAACTACAGGTGCAACGGAATGATATCTTATTAATGTGTAAGTGATGTGCAATGAGTGATATGAACAATAAGTAAGCCAATAAATAAAAAAGAACAAGGCATAAAATCCACGCACTGCAAGCACGAAAGATTTATAGTGGTTCAGTGCCAACCTCAGCACCTACGTCCACTCTCCAAGCTTCCTATTTGAGAATTTGAATCCATTAATCGTTCAATAACAATTACAATGTCGGATACCACCGACCAATCAACCCTAGCTCTCCAAGCTAGTCACTTATTTCCGACATGAGCAAGCCTTGCACTCCGTTTCTAGGTGTGGATCAACCTTTCCAAATTATAACTCAACTGAAACTTGTCCAACAAATACAATGAAGATAATATAACAATAATAATCAATAAATATAATCTAAGCTCCTTATTGAGTAGAAATAAATCAATTAAAAGCTCATTGAAATGATTGGAGAAGCTTCTTGATGTCCACTTCAATTGGGAGTGTTCAATGAATGCTTTCGAAGTGGTTGGTGAAGTTAGATTCAATGCTTCTCAGTCAATGAATGCTCTTTTAATTCTTTCTCTTGTTCTTCTTGTTGTTGTCTTCTCTCTTATCTTCCTTAGGTGTCCCCTTGCATTTATAGCTTCAAAAAGTAATTGGATGAGTTTCTAGCTGTTAAACAGGCTAAACGAGTCGTTGTGAGGCGAAACGACCATTCTGATCTCGCAAAAAAACTAGCCGTTACTATTGCCAAGCGTAGATGGGTCGACTCGACTACTTCAGGGGTCGACTCCTCTTCTCCGGAGGTCGACTTGAGAAAGCTGTTGTTTTTGCTACGCTCTATCTTTCGCCTGTGGCCATTGTAGGGGTCAACTCTTCTTTACTTTGGGATCAACCCATCCATGATTGGGGTCGACTTATTGTCCTTCAGGGTCGACTTGCTAACAAGCTGATTTTGGTTGCTTTCTGCCTTCTGTTTGTGGCTATGCTGGGGTTGACTAATCAAGTTTTGGGGTCGACTCTTGTTCAATAGGAATCGGCTCTTAAGGTTGATTCCTGAAACTGTCCAAAAGTGAAGTCTTCTGTTTAGCTTATGGACATTCAAGGATCGGCTGGTAGTGTTTTGGTGTCAACTTCTCTAGTACAAAACTTTATAAACTTGAGTTTTATTCTTCCACATTAAGAGTTTTGGACTAATATCTTTTTGGCTTCTTGTGAGCATTTTTGTGAACTCCAAGCAAGTGATTAGTAAACTTTTTTATTCAAATGTTTTGTATCATTAAAATCAATCCTTTCAGGTCAACAATATGGATGTATATTCACTAGATTGATATAATAAATCCAGTTCTACCAAAAACAAAAAAGAAACTTCTTTGCTGAATATTAAGGTGTATGGCATGAAAATGGATGTTTAGAGCAAGCAAAGGTTAATGTTGGGCTAAAGAAGTGCCTATTGCTGGTTGATGAAAAAAATATACAAATGGGGTGCAAATTAGCTCGCACTAGGGTGGGCATTAGAAGTACCTATGGTGTTTCAACAAAACAAAGACGGAAGCATTTTGAAATAGCACAAATATCAAATGAATACAAGGCCTTACACTTTGCCGAGGAGTTGTTAATTGTTGGCATGCCCCATAGTAGGAGGGGATTGGTGGAATCCATGGGATTTTGTAATTCATGGCAGGTTTGTGTGGTATGAAGCACCAATTCTCTTCTACCATATGATATGCCAATAGGGCAGAGGAATTTTTTGTAATAAGTTTGGGCCATTTTGCAAATCAAAATTCTCATCATGGAGAAGGTATTGTGAGCTCAAGTAAATAATAAAGTTGTGTTTGCCCTAAAAAATAATCAAAGTACTAGCCAAAAGACGACAAGGAACAAGGGCCTTGCATGATGGTAATAAATGTGCTTAAGGGAGTTTTAAGCAACAGGATTTGAATATCTTATCAATGCGATTGCATGAAATGATGAAGCATGTAATCCTGGCATGAGGAGACATGGCCATTAAATGAGGGTTGTGAGTAGCAAAGCCACATCGCATTGGCTTTTGAGTCCAACCAAGCTAACAAATAGAAGACCCCAAGTGCTTGATGCCATAGACTAAAGAATGATTGACCAAGGGTGATGGGTGGTGGTAGTCTGAGTATCAAAGCAGCCAAGGAAGTCACCCCAGGGATCGAAGGTGTCCCGCCTTGATGAAGGCATGGATATTTCAGTGCATCTCTTTGTTTGCTAGTTAGAAAGGTGTACATGTGATAGTGGTATTGTCTACATCCCGACTTGATTTGAAATGGGCCAATAGTGAGACAGTATGATGGATGCGTGATCAAGAGGAAAGAATCTCTCTTCAGTTTTGGGATGCATATAGTAAAAGAATTTATCTTACTTTTGTCATGTACTACAAAAGCTTTAAATTCCTAGTTGCAAGCTATAGATTTAGTAACCTCAATGCTTTCGTTTTTCCTGCTAGGTTAAAGAATTTATTACTATATCTATTTTTACTTTTCGAGAAAAGGGATCTAGCATTGAACATAATCATTTACCATCAAAAATTGAATAGAATTGTAGTCTAGGTTTTAGTATCGATTGTTGGAGCAGCACACAAGTCCACTGTCTGACTGTTGTTCTGGATAATTTCTAGACCTTCATGCTATGTTTTCCAATTTCTAGTGTTTTTTTTTGTTGGATTCTGCAGCATGTTGATGAGCTTGAGAATAATGTGTATCAAAACCAAAGACAGTTCACTGGATGTCTTCTGCATTTTTTTTTTTCTGTTCTTGGAGTTTCTGGTTAAATAATGTATTCGTACATAACCATATAAAAGCACAACAAATATGTTAGCCGAACTTTGATTTGCCGATTGCGGATGCTATGTATTTTTGTGTTCTAACTGTTCATTTTAGGTCATGATTTATGATTAGAGATAAAGGCATAAGGCAATTCCCTATCTCAACTTGTCTCCTCAGTCCTCTATGTATAGTCTTTTCAAGTCTAGAAACAAGGAGGGTTAGTTCCTAGTTGCATGAGTCTACAATGTGTAACCAATAAGGTAGGTTTCTTTGCTTGCCAATTGGCCTTCTAGCTTTCATGGTAGGCCCCCTTCTTCCCAAAAGTTTCCTTGACAAGGAGTTCAGCACTAATTTAGAGTGCTTGTATCAAGCTGAGAGCTGGTGGCAGATCATCTTAGACCTTGAAGAGTAATACCATGATTCACAAAGCCTACCCTAAGTAGATGGAGGAGGCTTGTTGGTTAAGGTTAAGGCTAAGGTGAGATGTCTCAAGTTCTGGAGCCAAAGGGACTAGAGAAAGTATCACTATCTTGGAGTGTTTATTGTCTTCTATTCATTTGATATGTAAATTTTTTCTTGAGTAAATAGATTCTTGCAGAAACTTTTCTTGTTCTACTTATTGATTGACTTAAATGATGGTGTATCCTACTTGTATATAAAAGTTGTTATCGGAAGGCCCTGCTAAATTGGTTGTCATAAAATTGGTATCTTTTTGTCAAGTTTGGGTATTTTTTGTTTAATTGATCCTTAACTTGCAGATCTCAGATGTTCAAACAACAATGCCAGGGGATTGTGTATATCCAAGGAGTCCAGCATTAGCTCTAGGCCTAACAGCAGCAGTAGCGCTTATGATGGCTCAGGCAATCATCAACACTGTAACTGGGTGCATATGTTGCAAGAAGCATCTAAATCCATCGGACACCAACTGGACTGTAGCATTGATATCCTTCATTATTTCTTGGTAATCTTCTGAACTAGAAGTTTATATTGACTTTGATATTGCATAACTCTTGCTAACAGCTGTTAGCTCAGCTGGTTGGTTACCCCCCACCTAAGGGCTTTCCCTTGCGGGTGGTCCATGGTTTGAACCTTGTTGGTGGGACATTATGACCTGTGATGCTATAAGATGGTTCTCTCAAAAGATATTGCATGACTGCACATTTCTTTTTATTAAATACAAACTTCTCGGATATTTATTTCATACTTTACCTGCATTTCTCCTTCAATATGGTATTCATTTGTGAGGCTTGATTGGCTTCATATTAGAATCAGTCAATATTTGTATGCTGTCAGACCACATTCTGGAGTTTGATGGGTTAAAATTTTCATCTCCTAAACAACTTTTTGCTAACATTGTTCATTAGCACTTTTGGATTTTCTTTGACACTTTTACATCTGTGATTTAAATGCCCTGAAAGTGTTTTCAATTAAATGTCTCCTACTAGCTTCTCTTTGTGCTCTTGCACTACAGTTTGTTTTTAAGAAATTCAACTGGGAGATCTACATGAAAAATGACTTAATGTAATTCTGACTAGTGATGTTTTGGATCATGCTTATGAAAACTCTTCTAGAAGGTCTTGTTAAAATAATCAAGCTATTAATATGGCTCTTAAATACACATGCAATTCTTCGCTGTTAGTAGGAAGTTAGATAATACAACAATGAGTTGGAGAGTGGGTTTGGTGATGCATGAGTAGCCTTTTGTTTTACATACACATGCATAACAGGAGTGTGGGTGTTATTGGATTCTTCATAATGGAACAGGCTAATTCTGTGAGATTTAGAAAGGGAACAGAATCTCAAAAATTTGGATAACTTAATTTAGAAATGCATATATTCTCATGGAGGGTGGAAGCAAGCATCTGGACTTCCATTCTGTTCCCTCCTTTGCCTTTTTGATTTATGAAGGTTTAGTTGTCAACGAGTGCTGTATGTAGGTATGCCTGTGTATGACATGTTTAAATCAGATCTCCATGTCAAATATAGATGGATATGAGCAAAAAAGTTTACTTAGGGTGGATACTTGCTTCAGAAATTTGTCCATGCATGGGCTTTCTAAAGCATTTCCTTATTCCCCTTTTCTTTTAGAGAGAGAGAGAGAGAGACACTTTCTTGTATTTGCACCCAAATCTGCTCCTGCCTCTAGCACCTAAGCATGGAAGTGCTAGTTCAGTGGGTATTTTGATCACATGTGAGTGAGTGGGCATGGATGACACCAGGTGTTATGTGCGCAAAACCATAACAATATTCTCACCCTTTCTTAGTATATACAATACTTTTTTCATCTATCTATGAGTCAATATATCCAAGTTTTCTAGCTTTCATCAACTAACAGATGTAGATTTCCAGCTCCCTTTGTGCTTGACAACCTTACAAAACATTAACATATAAGATTTTGGGAATATTATGTAAAAATTCCCTAAAGTTGCTAGTCTCATGGGATTAGGCACTTTTGTGGCTGTATTTTCAGGATCGTCCACCGTATAGTTTTGTGGATGATTGTGCCATTTTACTATGCCCTCGCAACGAGTGATATCACACATTCTTCGATGCATTCCCATGTATGCTTACATATGAATAACATAATAGTGAAAACATGTGCCCCCGCTTGCCGTGCGAAAAAAAAAAATTATAACAAATCCTGTCCCGATTCCCCCATCCTCCATATGTGAAAAGTCTATCTTCCAACTTGTCCTATGTTCCCCACATATCATCCCATCCTCCCTCTCTCTCTCTCTCGCTCAAAACAAAACTAGGTGAAGTAGAGGAGCAACAAAAGCAATGGTTGAGGACTCAATGCAATTTGGCATCATGGGTTGCACCAAGGTCTGCTGAACCGGCCCGAACCGGCTGGTTCAACGCATACCGTATTGGTACCAATGCCCACCGGTATGGCTCGGCTATTGAAAACAGTTCCGGCCCTATAGGGGCGGGAACAGACCAATTTCCGCTGTGTACCGGTGCGAACCGGGACGGTTCGCACTGGCCCAAGCGTGGGGTCCCGGTTCGCACTGGCCCAAGCGTGGGCGCCCCGCGCACCCCTCGTGCGGGGAAGAGTGCGCGAGCGGTTTCCCACGCTGGGAACCGCGCCTGCGCGCGGTTCCCTACACAGAAAACCGTGCCTGCGAGCTAGGAACCGTACCTGCGCATGGTTCCCCGCGCCCGCACAGGATAGCTCACCTACGTGGGGCAGTGCTAATGCCACTTTGTGGCATTTAACGCGGATGCGCGCACGTCTGCGCGGTATTTTTTTTTTTGTCTTCACCGGTGCAGTACCGATTCAGTTCTGTACCGGTACCGTAGCGGGTACATCGGTACAATCGGTACGGCGGATCTTGGTTGCACCACTATTACCCACAAGGTCTCCCAAGTCATCTCGCCGCAACAGCAACATCGTCGCCATCAGTCATCACTCCCTTGAGAAGGCCTACCTCTTCATCACCGACACGGCCTCTCATGCCCATGGCTCCTATGACTCATCCTCAACAACCCAGTCATCAACACGGTCTATTTGTTGATTCCCACCAACCTCAACATGCACTGGGTAGTGGTTGTGGCCGAGCATAGGAAGCATGTGCTCCTCAAGAAGCCCACACTACTCTCCGTCGTCAAGCTGGATAGGACCTGGAGCTCGTGGATCCAACAATGTGTAGTTTTTGTACACCACCATGTGGGTCAGCCACCTACGGATGGCGCAGATGAAGGAGCTCTTGTTTGATGCCAACCTTTTTGAACTCTTCGAAGTGGTGATCTCCTTTGTGTTGGTGTACACGATGTATGCAACGATGCGAGACCCTATGAAGGGCTCGCTTGGGATGGTGGCCCCCATCGTTGTTGGCTTCATTGTTGGGGCCAACGTCTTTGCTGCCAGCCTATTCGGTTGTGGCTCCATGAAATCAATAAGGGAGAGAGAGGAATCAGAAATGAAGGGTAGGGAGATCGGAATTGATGAAGGGGCACACGTTTTCTTTAATTTTGGGAATTGGGATGTGTTGTCCTTTTTTGGGGGCCGGGGAAGGGGGTGGACGTGTTGTGTTATCAGCATATAACCAATATACATGCTGTCGCATTGAGTGGGCTGTGTCAGAAGTTGTGAGAGTGTAGGGAGGGGCATAACCATCTGCATAATTGTACAATGGATAATCCTAGAAATGCACCCTCAATCGTATCCAACGCTGTGAGAGTGGCATCTTTAGGGGAAATTTATATAATATTGTCGAAGATTCTCTCCAATTTGGACCTTTACATTTGTGCATCACTTATCTCATATATGAAATAGTGTATATGCACTACCATGTAAAATGCTTATTGAGAAAGGTGGAAATGCCACCATTAGGGTTCAACTTGGGACTTCTACCTGGTAGAAGAGGGGAGCCAACCAATTGATCAAGCCCAGTTGGCATGTACAACAGGCATATAGTATGCAATCTCTTTGGTCTTCATCAGTGTTGCATGGACATAGACATGAGAATCAGATTTGGATGCATATCCAAGTGTTTGATTTCACAAGAAGGAGAAAAGGAGATACCGGGATATGTAGGATAAATTATAATTTTTAACTAAATTATATAATTTATACCTTTAGTATTCTTTGTTTAAACTTAACAAATAAACATTAAGAAGATATTGTTAGTTAAGGTCTTTCAGTATACATATTTCTCATTCAAACTTCTCAATTAACTTAAGAATATAAGAAAAATAACATTTTCCAAAGTAATTTCAATACCTCCATCCTTGGCTAATCACTAAAAAGAAAGAATACGCACTTCTAGCATGAAAATGGAAGGTTAAACTCATTGTTGTGAGAGTTCAGCTCCCATCCAATCCTTCAAAAAGGGGTAATTATAGAAATTCATAAGCATCTAAGTATCTTATAGGCTGATACTTATTCAACTCGGATATGTATCTTACATGCTTTTTAAGTCAGACGCGAGTGTCCAGATAACATAGGTCTTCGTTCTCATGAATGCTCAAGGTTAATAGTGGGTTGAAAATAAACGACTAACCACCCATGCAAGCACTCCTTGTTTGAGAGTTGTTTCCCGTTCATTGTCAGGGCTTGCATTAGTTTGGTGATACCACCTCCTCAATTTTTAAGAAGGCAACTAACCTGAAAATAGTATAAAAAATGGAGATTCTATGTTAATACTATGTGCATTTGATTTTTTTTTTTACTTTTTGTTTTTGTAAATAGCTCTACGTGGCTGACAATATCTGACCTCTATATTTATCCAAAGCAACTTGGGCTAGAATTTTGTAAGGACCAAAGCTTGGTGAGTTTTCCTCAAATGGGGTTCTTTATTGTTATTATTTCCGTTGCTAGATAGCTTAAGTTGTTTGGTTACTTTCTTTTGCAATTAGTTTCAAACTAAGAACTTGGGGAATAGTTGTGGGTTCACGTTTCAATGGATTACATTCTTCATACGCTTCAAAATTACTTTTGTACCCACTCTTGAAAAGCACAAGCAATAGCATCATAGATCTTCTCCCATGACAAGACTGGTCTCCCATGGTATGTATGTTCTTTATTGGAACTATATTTTACTACACTGACTCTATACTCCTGGCCAGTGGCGTATGATTATTATTTCTTTGTATAACAGGTTTAAGCTATCAGTTATCTTATTCTTCAACCAAATCAGTTTATTGCTCTAACACATCCATCCTCTAAATGCAACTCTAGCATGGAATAGAGAAGTCCTGCAAGTAACTGTCTTGCTCTTTCATGATAAGTGAGATGACAACAAGAAAATGTTTAACAAGTACCCAATGTTGATATCTATCCATTCTTTCCATCATATCGACTCGCTTGATTTGTTGAATTCCTGCTCATTATTAGATAAACTTATACACAATAGATTCTTTGTAGCCATACAAGTTGAAAGTACACACACCCTCCCCATTGGTAGTGGTCCATGTCCGCCACTTTGGTGCATTTTTAGTTGGCTAGCACAATGGAAATTTTTTAGATATATAAAGAAGGAATTTTTTAAACATAATATCTTCTCAGAGTTTTCAACTAGCTAAGCAGACCGCCCAATCTAGCATCCTTATGTATATAAATGCTGGTCAGTGAAATAATTCAAAAGAATGTATGTTTGGACAGTTTAAGAACTACCAAGCTGTTCATTTATCCAAACCAATTCAAGACTGGCTGGTTCATTTAGGAGACCTCAATTAGGGGCATGGTGAGAAAGGTATTGGGGTAAGCATGAAGAACTGATTTGATCTTTAGAGGGAAATTGCTGATTTCTCAAAGCAAAGATAGGTTAAGATCTTTTAGGAGTTTTCTTTGTCTAAGAAGGAAAGAATGGTGTGAATCATTCCTATAATTATGAAATAATTGTGTGCACCTTGATTATGGGTTAAGCAAAGAGAAATCTCAGAATAACAGCCAAGATGAAGTAGGAAAATCTGTAGTTTTCTTCATATTACAAAATGCTAAGTTACTCTGCCATAGAAATGGCAAAAACTTCATCAAAAGTTCCCATACCAGTTCATTATAATTAAAGAAAGGTGATTGCGTAAAAGACTTACAGGCCTGATTGTCTCTATCCTCTAACAGTAGTTTCTGTCTGGTGCTGATAGATTAGTTTCAGTAGCATTACAATTGTCTGATGGATCCAACTTATCATGTTTTCATTAACTTGAAATTTGATTATTATCTGTGGTGCATGTAGACTTGATAAGCTTGGAACTTTGATAATGCACCAGAGCAATTTTTTGCTTATCATCAGAAAAATGAAGAGAGAATTTTCAAAGCTCTGGGAATGCTGGCCTTCTGTTGTCTTTCATTACATATGGTATTGATGTCTCTAGATTTTTCTTCTAGACTATTTTCTGTTACTACATGTCTCTTGATCTGGAATTTGTTTTGATGCTTGTTGGCTTCAAAGAACTGGTAATGTCATAACTAGTCATAACAGTTGTCTTTAATCTTGGTTCAGCCTGAACCTCTTAAGTTCCCGGTAATGCGACCACCTAAAAAGCAACCTATTAATGCACTTTATCGATTGAGCTGAGCATTTTGTCATCATGCAGGGTGACCTTTATAATAGCATTCCTTCTGTTATTAACCGGTGCTGCACTCAATGACCAGCATGGTGAGGAAAGCATGTACTTTGGTAACTATTGCTATGTTGTCAAGCCTGGAGTTTTCTCTGGAGGGGCTGTAATGTCCCTCGCAAGTGTTGCTCTGGGGATCGTTTACTATGTTGCCTTATCATCATCAAAGAATGTGCAGTCTTGGGATCCCCAGCAAAACCAGGGCATTGCAATGGGGCAACCTCAGATCCCTCCGCAGAGCACGCAACCAGTTTTTGTGCATGAGGATACATATAACAGGCAGCAATTTCCCTGAATATGGGCTGTTTCCGAAAATCTTGCCAATCCTTTCCTGGTTCATTCTGCTCTTTCAGTTTGCCATGTGAATTGTATAAAGACAAACACCTGAAACACATGACTTCTAGATCACGAATTGCCTTCTTCGAGCACTGTATTGTACTCTTGTTGCATGAGGCCTGGATATGTCTGCAGAGTTGGATTTTTGCTATGCCATAAGGTAGTCATGTTCATCATGGAAGAAGGTGCTGCTTTTCCTAGTTGCAAATATTTAGCTAGGCGAGGAGAAAAGATGCTTTGTTGTTTGTTGGGATTGAACTAGTGTACCAATGCTGGACTGCTTTACAGCTTTAGCATTAGCAGCACTCGAATTGTAATGTATGGATAATACTATAAGCTAGTTAGTGGTGGACAGCATTTTGACTGCCATGAATTGATTTTATTAAGACATGGAGAAGAAATTTTGGATTGTGTAGAGAGATTAGTATTTTCTCATCAAATATCTGTATCCAGGATTAATATTCATGGATGTTGTAGTAGTGTTGTAGTGGCAGCAGTGTTGTCTCCAGGGTTAGCTACCGGCTCCCTGCTTCCCCAGAATACCTGTATTTCTAACTGCAGTGAATCTACTTGCAACTCTTGAACGGTTTCTCCGTTTATGAGAGTATCTAAGGTGTGTTTGGTTGCACCACTAATTTGGAATTGCAAGTTATGGTGGACCCAATGCTGGTGTATCAAATGGTCTAGGGGGCAGCCTGGGTTAGGCTCAACCTCACCTCATGGCCTCAACCCATTCATTGAGTAGGGTTGGAGTGAGGTATTATATATTTCAATTGGATTAGGATTACAATTGACATTCAACGCAACCCAGATGTGACTTTAATCCAGCTCGAACCCGCTCGATTTAACCCAACACAACTTGATGGTACACAAATAAATATTTATACTTTCCATAAATTACTTATATATTTATATAATTATATCTTCTTGTGAAATTATGTATTTGTGTATCATAAAAATCGATTAATAGTCAAAATAAATAAGTTCGTGGATTGTAAAAATTGCGGCTACAGTCATGATTAATCTTGTGACAAGGTTTGAAAGAGACTAATTTCTGAATACGAAATATGCCTGCGATCAGTCTCAACTAGCTAGGTCTGAAAGAAAAGTGGCTCTTGAATACGTGTGGCTAACGATCCATTCTGGCTAGACTCAAATCAGAGCAAGAATAGCGAGCAACATAACATAAGCTCTAAATCAATTACGGATAAAAAAATGTTCAACAATCTATTTCATTCAGCTTAATCATGTCCAATCAAACTCCACTACGTGGCTAGGGTCAAGTACATAGTTTCTTAGCACGGAGACATGAAAAATATTGTGAATCCCATCAAGAGAGAGTAGTAGAGCAAGGTGGTAGGCTACCTCTCGTATCCTTTCCAAAATTTTGAAGGGATCCACATCTCTAGGGCTCAGTTTATCCTGTACCCCAAATCTCATTACGTTCTTAGTAGGGGATATCTTGAGAAATACATGATCTTTTACTTGGAATTTTAATTCTCTACTCTTATTATAAGTATAACTCTTCTGTTTGCTTGAAGCTGAAAGGAGCTATTTTTTGGTGAGTTGAATCTTATCTACTATTTGTTGAACAATCTCTGACCCCAAAAACTTTCTTTTGCCAACAACATTCAAATGTATAGAGGTCCTACATCTTCTCCAATATAGAGTTTCAAAGAGAGTCAATTGGATGCTAGCCTGATAGCTATTATTATAAGAAAACTCCATTAAAAGTAAGTGTTCATCCTAGGATCCCTTCAAATTCAATACAAATGCCCTTAAACATATCTTCCAAGGTTTAAATTATTTTTTTTAACTATCCTTTTTTTTGAGGATGAAAGGCTACGCTGAATTTTAATTTAGTCTTCATGGCTTGATGAAAACTCTTCCAAAACTGAGAGATAAATGTTTTATTCCTATCAGATGCAATGGATACCAAAGCCTCATGGAGCTTTACAATTTCATCAATATATAATTTAGTTATCATTTCTAGAGAGAAATTGATTTTGATAGGTAAGAAATGTGCAACTTTATTAGTCGGTACACAAGCATTTCCTCCAGAAGTCCTTAGTAGCCTAGAAGCAAAGTCCATCACTATATATTCCTACATCCAGATTGGAATAGAGAGGGGTTGCAGTGGCTTTGCCGGCATTTGGTTGTTAGCTTTTACCTAACAGGTCAAACACTGAGCTATGTATTGAGCCATTTTCCCCTTTCATGCCACTTCACTAGATATTTCCTCATAAATTCATGTAGATTTTAGTACTTAAGGAATGTGCAGTTGTTTCCTCCTCGTTCCATCTAGAGAGAGAGAGAAAGAGAGAGAGATGAGCATGTTTGAAAGCTTGTTAGCACCTTTTTCACTCATTTAGGAGATAAGGTTAGATACACAAGTGTGACACCAGTGTTGGATTAACTAGAAAGGGGATAATGAAAGGATGGTCAAGACCTTCAAGGACTTTTCTATCATCACGCCGTCTGTTTGAAAGAAGGAAAGATAGAGCATAGCTGGGGCTGCAATCAAAGTATGTTTTATTGCTATTCCTACTAGTAAATTGGAATCCTACTGAGAAGCTAAAAGCTAAAAATTTAAAGATAAAATCAAGGGTAACTTGAAGATAAATTGGTTTTATTGATTAGCGAAAGGATCTTTCATTTAGATTATAATTTATTATGTATACTAGAAGACAAACCAGATGGTAATCACTCACTCTAGTAATAGTAGCCCAAGTCTAGTCTCCATCTTTAACAGTTCTGGCAACTGATGCCAATTGCCCTCCATTATTTACGTTTATCATAATGGCCAAATCCTATATTGTTTGTTGGACCGATTATCATATTTGATTAACCTTATGTCTGTTGCAATGTCTTCATTCGATTTGCTTATGATACCTTCAAACTGGCTTGGTCAACTCCTTCCTATGGCATTTGCTGGTTTTGTCTATCAAGTGATACTTCTTGGTGAGACCATTTGAAAAATTGTCTTATTTAGCTCAAGATTTGGAACCCCCTTATTGATCACATCTCGAAGCCACCACACGTACAGTGATCCTTGGATGTCAAAATATGGTGCAACGATGCCCACCATATCCCATCAACCATCAATCAGAATGATGATGGGATGTTTCGAACACCACATCCACTATAATTAACATCAATGTTCAAGCATTTGAAACAAATTTGCCTTTTGGTATTCCTGCACTTTCCAAAGATTCTTCGTGGTTACCTTGCACACGGGATTTGACCCCAATGTTTGTATTCCTTAAAGATCAAGAGTCCTAGTTTCCACCTAATTATGGAGATTGAGAGTTAGATCTTTTTTACAATTTGAGAGAGATAAAAGTAAAAGAGGGGGATCAGGCTTGACCTAGGGTTGGTCGATAGGGGGAAGAGAGAGACTCGGTTTGGGGTCAACCATGGAAAAGAGAGAGTGGGTTATAGGTTCAACTTTGGCTTGTGGGAAACTAAGAGAAGCGAGAGAGATAGAGAACAAGGGGCTTGGATCTAGTCGGTGTGTGACCAAGAGAGGAGAGAGAGAACTAGGGGGCTCAGATTTGGTTTGTGGGCAACCTAGAGATGGGGGGGGGGGGGAGAAAGAGGTACTCTCATAAAAATAGAGGAAGGGCTTCTTCTTGCAATTTTCCTAAGAAAGTGGAACAAGAAGGGTGATGTAGTTTGATGGTGGTGTTATTGGGTTGCAATTAGAAGAATTGTGGCAAACACCCACAAGTAGTGATGGGTGACTAGCTAGAAGAAGAAAAAAAGAGGAAGTCCATCAAAAATAGGTGACCGAAGGGTTTGGCATCAAGTCAAGCCTCAGCTTGCTTGTTGGCAGCTGAACTCCATTGTCTGGCCATGGAAGGCGTCAAGGAAGGCTTGGCAAGAGAGGGATCGTGGTTTTCAACTATAGGGTAGGAGATGATATTGGGTAATCACAGAACAAGGGGGAATAGGGGATTTATGCAGACCAGGAGAAAAGAGAGATGTTGGAAGGAATTCAGCATCGATAGTGGCAGGAGGAGGTTGGTGAGGTAGTGGGGATCATAGAGAATGGGTGATTGGGCAATGGTTTGATAATAGAAAAAGGGTGAAGATAAGAAAGGAAGTCAGTTGGTGGTTGTGCACGTTGCCGAGGGTTTTTTGGTAACCCTTTGTCTATAAGAATATCACTCTACTTTCAATGCAGCATGACAGGGCATCAAGAGGACACCTGCAAGTTCCCTCCGAGATCGCTGACTGACTCGGACGGCTAGCAGAATCCGGCAAAGGTGGCATTGTGTAGATTGCCGGAGAAGAAGGGAGAGACAGGAAGGGGTGGCAATCGGATCGGGTCAGACATAAATGGGTCGGGTCACATGCAGGTCAGGTTAGAAAATCATAAATCTGAATCCGATCTGTTTATTAAACAGATCTGAAATTACAACCCGAACTTGTCATGTTTAATAAACAGGTAACCCGACCCGATCCGTTTAACATGTTTAATAAATAGGTAATCTGTGTTGCCCAAGGTGACAACCCAAGAGGGGGGGGGGGGGGTGAATTGGATTTTTCTAAATTTTTGGTGCTTTAAAGACTTTCTTAGTTAAGTGCAGTGGATGCTTTCTTAAATTATTTGAATGAATTAAACTAGAGCAAAGATGAAAGAAAATGCAAGAATAAACATAAGAACAAGCACAACACAAACACAACGATATATAGTGGTTCGGTGCACCCCAAGGCACCTACGTCCACTCCCCAAGCGTTCCCTTGGGAATTGTTACGGGGGAACTTAGCCACCATGCCCCACGTGACCGGCACGCGCGCCCAGAAAGACTACGGCTGCCCCTTGATCCAGCAATCCGACCTCGGGTCGGATATCTTCGGCTCCGCAGTCCGACCCCGAGTCGGTTGCCCCTTGATCCAGCAATCCGACCCCGAGTCGGCTGCCCCTTGATCCAGCAATCCGACCCCGAGTCGGCTGCCCCTTGATCCAGCAATCCGACCTCGAGTCGGATATCTTCGGCTCCGCAGTCCGACCCCGAGTCGGTTGCCCCTTGATCCAGCAATCCGACCCCGAGTCGGTTGCCCCTTGATCCAGCAATCCGACCTCGGGTCGGCAATCTCTTGACAACAACAGACTGTTCTCCTGAGGCACGCCGCGGCCCCCTGCTCCACTACTCCCTGCAACGGCCGAATCCGGCGCTGCCCCACGATCCCCTGTAACAACCGTACGAAGCGGAGCTCCACTACGCCCTGCCATGGCCGTACCCGGCGCTGCCCCACGACGTCCTGTAACGGTCATGTCAGTGGCAACCCCATCGTGCCACACGATGACCAATCCCCAGAAAAACCCCCCAGCCTGATATATATGGGGCTGGGGGGGAAGGGGGAGGGGGAGCAAGATTCTCCATAGCATCATCTTACCTGCTACCTCTCCTTCTCCTTCGATTCCCTCTAACTTGATCGTCGGAGGGCCCCCACTACCCCAGTGGTGGTGCGAGGCTTGCTTGCAGGTTTCCCGGCGGAAGGTGGAGCGCAACCAAAGCAATTCAAAGGGAACCCCGTTCACACCGCTGTGCCAATCGTTCTCGGTTTGGACCCCCAGCAACAGTTGGCGCTAGAGGAAGGGACCGGATCTCAGAGCGATCGTAATGGCACGGCGAGGTGGTCGTGGAGCTTCCAATGCTTCCGGTCGCGGGGCCTCTCGCGCCACTGGCCGGGAGGCCGCTGCATCTCCAACACGCTCTCAGCAACACTCCACCGCCCCACCGCCCATTCAGATGGTCGAA